>NC_072774.1:24183782-24483782 GCF_022539595.1 Amphiprion ocellaris
GAACATTTAAAATCAAATCTGCAACACAAAGTGGGGTTTTATCAGCTGTTTACTCCATCAGCTGCTACAGGAAAATTAAATCTTTGCATTGTTGCACATTGTGACTCATTTTACAATACAGTATTTATAATTAAATTCTCCAGATGCTGCGATGCGCGAGCTATTCTAGTGGTGAATCATTTCTATTGATTAACCTGGAAAAAGGCACATTTGACTCTAACTATGGCCAAAAGAAATACTGATTCTACTCATTGTTTTTGCCTTTATGCCCATATACTGTAGATCCCAGCAATATTACACATTTCCACACATAGAATGTTACATAAGAAACAGACAAAACTTCAAACATTAGAACTGAAATGAAAAATGTAAAAAGTTTTGGATGATCTATGAGATGAATTCTGTGAATCTGCTACAATCCGTTTTGTTCCGTCATCTGCGTAAAGTCATGAAACGAAATTATGTCATTTATACTCACTGCAGAGTTCCTCTCGTTCTTTTTCTGTCCTCTGAGCTGAGATTTAACATCCTGCTGGGCTTAAGAGTGATGGCAGCAACAAGAAACACACTGGAACATTAATCTGCTGATTGATTTTTTCATGATTATCAATAATTTTGGTCGTTTCCTGGGAGGGAACGTGTTGTTCCATGAGCGGTTTAATGAATCATGACACGTAATGCAGAAAAACATCAATAGGAGACTTTTATGTGAACTGAATAAAAAAGCAAACACGAATAAGCGCTTTAATCTACATATATAAATGACAGAATCAGCCTGAAGCTTGAACAAAACTAATTTGGTGTGAGTTTGTGAGAGCCACACTTTTCTGAGCGATGCGTTTAATTTCACACGATGTTAACAATATTCTTTTGATTTTCTTGTACTCAGATAACATTTGAATAAAATCCAAGGACTTCACTGTGCTCAGAAACTCTTATTCACACTTCATTTAAAGGGTTTGATTACTTTAACGGATTCACGTCGGCTCTTGTGTCTACTTTAAGAGGCTGCTGGATCTAATAAAATGTCAGAATTAAAGAAGGAACTAAATATTCACATGATAAAGTAAAAGGACAGTTGCTCATCTTTTTCTCAAAGCGCCTTAAACCTCGGAACTCTGAGCAGTTTTTTTTCCTCAGTGGTTCATTTTTCTTGGCAATCTAAAGTCCTGCAGCTCTATGGAGACAGAACAACCATGAAGAAGGAGAGAGGACTCAGGATGTATTTTGAAAAGTATGATGCAAGTATAGTACCATAAATTAGAAAACAATGTATTTTCTGAAATTTATCAAAAAATTTAAAAAAAATAATAAACCTGTTTAACATTTTTCCAAATATCTACAGCAGTTAGAAACACTGAAAAAATGGTGACACTACATATAAAAATGATACATATAATTTAATTTGTTCTCCATACTTGTCTCCTATCAGCACGGTGTTAACACTGCCTGCAGTTAAGCCAAAAATTCCCCAAATTTTTATCTCACAGCTGTTGGTGGCGCCTGATTTAATCCTGGTTTCTGGATTGTACCGAAGACTGCATATTTTTTTATTTTTACAGATTTTAGTGCAAGCTATTTAATTTATTCAAAACTGTCTGGTTATTTTGGTTATTGGTCATTTTTCCCAATAAATCTGGAAGTCACACGTGATTAATTCAAGAACTGTCGGAAAGTTGAACATCCGGTGATTCTACAGTTTCTGCCTCTGATAAATGGTGTCATTTATTTTTAAGATGCTTTTTAAATCCGCCTGCGGGTTTCAAGTTTCAGAGGGTTAATGGAACCACAAATGGAAGTGATTTATTGTTTAAGTTCACTCCAGTTTGTTAAATCCATGTTTCTCTGCCTCTCCTCAGGCTGGCAGGTTACGTGGAGGCCTTGGCGTCTCGGTTGGGGATGCAGATTCCAGATCTCAGCCCAAAGCAGGCCGACATGTGGCAAACCAGAGTCAGCTCTCACTCGGTTTGTATCAGTAATTTAAAAAAAACAACACACACAACTGTATGTCTGTCTTCTAACCTGAGGAGACTCTGATTAATGAACCTACAGCAGATTCAGTTTTCATGGGTTTCTGTTTACTGCACACGACGATCACAAACATGAAACCAGGCGCTCAGACAACGGAAACACACGTCTCTTTGATGCAGCCTTTAAATCATTTGATCCTGCTGAAAGAAATTTAGACCCGAGTGGTTTTTAATGTGCTATGACTGCTGAGGTGTGAAATATAATTAGCTGCTGTGGTTGGTTTAACTCTGAAAGTCACCTGGCTGATTGTTAAAGGTCATGAAAAACTGTTCAAACAGGTTAGCAAATATATTTTATGTTGTTTTTATGCGAACAACAATATGATACTTGTCAGAATGTGTCTAGAAGTCTGATTATTTATAGTGTTTTGGGGTTTTTTTTGTAATTTTTGCTTGATCAGTCTTAAGAGTAAAGAGGATGATAGAATTATGGATTTTCCTTCAGTGGTAAATTTTGACCAAAATCATCTAAATACAATTTTTTAAATCATATATAAAAGACTTTTTATTTGAAATTGGACATGCATCTTTCTGTGAACGACTTTATTGACTCGGTTTGGGTTTTCCTGAACTTCATGACCTCCCTCCTGTTTGCAGGGCAAAGCCATCGGCGTCGGCATCGGCTGCATCCTCGGCATGTTTCCGCTGCTCTTCTTCAAGGACGACGACGAGAAGAAAGACGGCCAGACGGAGGAGAACGTTCAGCCGCCTCCTGCTCCGACAGAAGGCAGCAAAAACTGAAACTAGCAACTGACTGGAGACAAATACTATTTGGAATCCGTTCGAATATCTGACTGAATGTGAGTCTTGCCTTGTGGACTGGAGGAGCGTTTCGCCACCTAGCAAGGTTCAGTCACACTGTCAGAGGTATTCTGAACAGTATTTTAGATAATATTTGACTGTAGACTCTGAACATAAGCACAGGAAACTGTTCAGGAGATGAGCTTGGACTGCTGCTGCACCGTAACCTCACCTTGTCAACGGGCAGAATCTCATTTATCCAACACACCCTGAAGTGGCCTCTGCTTGAGTCAGTTCATGGAACTAATATAAAGCTCTGACTGTAGATGGTCGGCTGACAAAATATCCCAAGTTTTGGAACCAGTGCAAAGAAACACTACTAGAGCTCATTTAGTAAAAAAAATCTTGTTGAAGATTTGTTTTCTGTCAGAAATCTCGATAGCTACGACTTAACGAAGAGCAGATTCAGTGTTTAAACACGCTTTAAAGAGCTTTCCTGTTTCTCCTCATTCGATTTTGTTGCATCGAGGAAAACGTGTTTCAGTTTGAGGTCTTAAAAAGTCCTTCTTCAGCTGCAGGCAGTTCAATATCTAACCTTATAACTGCTTCTTTAGATTATTTATTCTCTTTATTTTGTCACTCAGGAGCTACATGTTGGCTTGTAGCTCTGCCAAAGCAGTAACATTCCCCAAATATCTCCCATGTGTGCCGTATATAAACAGGTCACTCCAGTTTTAGAGTCTTTTTAAAGAGCAGTTTGCAGAAGAAAAGAGGAACGAGAGGCCAAGGGAGGAAGAAACAGACAATATTTGTGGCAGAAAGATGAATAACAGCAACAGTGAACCACCTGAGACCTCTGTCCATCTGAAATGACCCTCCTCCTCCAATATTACAGGATTTATCTCCTGCAGTTCTGCTTTAGCTCACTGCAGCCAAAATACAACACAAAACCTGCAACTACATCCAGGAGGGTGGTTAAAGTTTTGTTACATTATGCGAGATATTTGTTAGCCTGTTTTCATCCTCTAAAAAAAGCTGTTACCGCTTGTACGAGCGCACAACTACAGTCAAGCCCTAAATGATTCAAATTCAAGCTAAATTTTGATTTGTAGTGAATTTTTATTTGACCAATATGTTTCTTCTGGCAGGAAATGACATAAATAAATATCAAAAGATTGTAAGACATTGTGCTAGAAGATCAATTTTAACAATTGCTATGTTTTTTTTACATTATTATTTAAAATGTCATGCCCAAACATATCAATGGCCTGAAATTGTCTCAAATTTCAGGCCATTTCAAATGATCCTGCTGATTTCTGCCAGCAAGCCAGACAGAATACATCTATTTGTCAAAATTTGGCACGGATATGAATAATTTTTGGCTCCTCTGTCCATTTCTTCCTGCACTTTGACTATAAAGCCTGTTCTGCTGCCCTCCACTGGTGGAGACACAAAAGAGGTTTTTGTTTTCTTTCAGTTTGGTAGAAAACCTTCAACAAGTCCCTCATCTGGTTGTAATTCACCTGTTTGCTTCTGAACATTAAAACTGCCAAAGTTTAGCTGCTAATTTATCTCTATTTGATTATATTTCTTTCTCATTTTGACATGCAAACAAGGAAACTTGCAGGTTTTATTTTTGTCACCTGCTTGGCTCATCTCAGCAGCTGCACTCAAGATTTTATTCTGAAATGAAAAGTAACAGCGTTTTTATTTTGTTGTTTTTTTTTGCTGTAACACTTGGATTTGTGTTTATGTCTTCTCGATGTTTATTCACTTTATCTCAGAGGACGATATTAAGAGTAGAAAGTATCTGTCAGCACAAAATCCATGTTAGCAGAATTTCATCAGAAGGAACCTTGCAGCTGATAAACATGTTCTGAAAACACTTTCAAAGGAGACTTACTCTGTATATGATGTTATTTACTATGTGGGAAACAGTGATACTAAAGAGTGATAAAAATGAAGAAAATGTATAGAGAAATAACATAAATATGTAGTTAGGATTTTGATCTGATTGCTTGATTTCCACATTGCATGCACTACTAATAAAAAGTACCAATAATAAAAAATGTTGTAAGGTCATGCATCACTGATTAAGAGGTTAATACAGGTATCTCAGGCTGGAATAACATGCAAAAGATCATATTTTTGACTCTAAAAAATATATTTTTATTTCAGTTAAAAAGCACAAAGACTCTCATGTGTTTTCCAGACACCTAATGATGTATGTTTGAAAACAGGATTTAAAAATATGTATAAGGGCCTCTGCAGAGTGGAGATGTGGACGCTGTATGTGGTGGTTGTTGCATGAAAGGAGAAGAATATTATGAGAAAATAGTATCTTGATGGGCAACATGTGATGTTAGCAGTGGCTTCCAATAATAGTGGCAATTTGCGTCCTTGAAATGCATCATAAATTGCCTGTTTGAAGGCTTTAAGAACATCTTTAGTGTGTAGAAAAATATGTGTAAAAATCCAGTAATATGAGGCTGTTATAAATTCAATTTGCACTGTGTCACTTATTGTGTTTTTAAAAGGAAGGAAACCAAGATCTACAGCTCACAGACGCTCCTCATCTTGAAATGTTGTAACTTTACGTTTGAAAATCAGGTGAAGACGACTGAAAAAGCACATTAAATTAATCTGTTAAATGCAGCATGTTGTAGGCAAATGCATGCAAACAAAACAACCTGTTTTTCTTGATGTCTCCTGGTATTTTAAGTTGTAAGGTTTTGTGCAAACAGAAGCAGAAGATGAGATAAAATCATTACTATACCTGCTGGAAGTTCTCTCTAATCCTTCAAACTCGAGTTCAAACACTAAAATCTGACATTAAATGGGGATTTTACTGATATGCATCAAAAGAACAGACAGATATTCTGCATAAAAGAGTTGAAAAACCTGAGTCCTCCTGGTTTTCTGGGGTTTTAGCAGCAGTATTAATGTGACTGTAGGGACGACTTGATTTTGACACGGTGCCGAAAAATTCATTTGTTGCCTTTGTCAAGGCTCTTTGAATATGTGCTGTGTACGTATGTAAAAAGAACAAAAAATTAAAAATGCCCTGATAAATATCATGTAGAAGAGCTGAGTGTAGGCGTTTGTCTCCTTGTGATGTTTCAGTTTATCTGCTTTGATTAACCCTTTAGAACCCAGCGTATCGCCGGCGCTACGTTTTGCATATTGATTTTTGATTGGCTGTAGATTTTAAACCAGATGAGATAGATCGATAATCTTTTTGCATATAAAATCTGGGGAGTTACACTAACATTTCACACATTCACCAGGTCTCAGGGTGCTTTTTCGTTGCAGTGATGGGTCTGTAAAAATACACAATAAAGCGCACACAACAAAACTCTTTATAAACCAGACCAGTATTTGGAGGACTTCTTATGTTGAAATAAGCGTGCTCACGTTGTGGCCATGACCTGTCACATGATTCTTATGTGTCCATACCCGAGAGGCTCCCGTCCCCATCAACAGGATGTGACGTTTTGCCGGGAGTTGTAGTTTTTCATCCGACAACTACAACTGTAGTTTTCGGCTGTAGCCTGCACAGATACGAGCTCTCACTCGTTTCAGTCCCACTTGTTTGTTTTTTTTTTGTTTGTTTTTTTTTTTTAACAAAAACATTCAGACACACAGCCCACACGCACACCAGACATCCACCACGGTCCGTGTACGGATCTGATAATTGGATTTTCTGTTCTGAAACGGGTATTGAAAAACAAAAGAGTGGTTATTTGATTTTCGTTTTAAAATACAAAAATTAAAATTGAAATACAAGGCGTTTTTCCTTTTCTTGATCAAAAAGGGATATACGATTTTTTTTAAAAAATGCTTTGATTTTCGTTTTACATTTAGAATAACAAGAAGGTAAAATCAGTAAGAGACAGAAACGAAAAAAAGGTCAGTTTTTTCATTTTCTGAGACCGGAAGTGGTCATCAGTAAGTTTGGAGCCAAACAGAGTACGGTGCATAGACTGTATATAAATTTTTTTCCGTTAGTTTTCATGGTCAAAATGAGACATCAGGTGGCCGATCTTAAAATGAATCAATATTGATTTTTTTTTATAGAGCGTTAAAGTTTTGCGAAGCCAGGAGGCGGGACTACTTGATTGACAGTCCGGTCTGGAATGATTGACAGGTCCTATGGAGGAGGCAGCAGAGACTCTGTTCTCCTCGTTTGGATTAATTCTGATATAATAACTGTTGGTTTATTTATCGGTGGAGCAGCACTACATTTTCCGCAGACAGTTTTCCTGCCCGTTGGCTTGTTTTAACCAGTTTTCTACCTTCGGCTGATTCTACCAGCAGACACTGAAAGGACTCTGATAGTTCGGTAAGTAAATGTTTATTTTCGTATCGGTGCCGCTTTTAATGCACTTTATATGCAGCTTTAGTGTCAGATGTAATGTGCGCCATGCACTCCAGATGTTGGTGGAGTTTATTTCAGTGTGTGTTGACCAGAGAAGAAAGTTAGCATAGTAAATATTAGCTTTAATGTTAGCGATGCTAACCGAGCTAGCTGCTCAGTCGTAGCCTGGTTAAAGCTAACGTAGCATTAAGCTAACGATGTTTGTGTTGAGTTTCATGTAAACAGCTGAAGTGTGTTGTGTTCCTGTAATGTGGTTCATTAAGTTCATAAAACTGTGGCTGGTTGACATTAATGTGACGTTCAGGAAACTTAAATGTGATTAAAACAGTAACGTTAATGTTCTAGTTGTCAGTAATCAGCTTTAATTTGACACTAAAACAGACTCTGATAGTTTTAAATCACATCAGTTTTATTAATTTGTTGAAAATTGTCTTATTTGTTGTTGTGATGTTGCTGCCGATTCATTAAAAGCAGATGATCCGTGTTGAAGATACGTTTAGTTCTAGTATCAGAAGTACAAGAAGGAAAATGGAAGTTTAGTTCTGCTACATCAAAGATTTCAGGATTAAAATAACTAAATGAGTCTTTATGCCTCAAACTTTATTTTTACAATAAAGAAATAATGAAATAATCACAGATAATAAAAATATAAATAGCAGAGAAAACCTGAGAGAATAATTTCCTGAAAAGTCTGTGAAGGAAAAGCAGCTTTTTATCCTGAAAGATCAGAATCAGCTCCAACATCTGCATCTGACAGCATCAAGTCAACCAGAAAGAAAAGAAAAAAGAAAATGACTTATTTCTGATCACATCTGTTCCGCTGCTCACAGGCTGCTGCTGCTCACATTCTTCACATTTATAGTCCACTTTTAAAAGTTCAGCAGACAAGTGCTCTGCTTTGGAGTGTGACGATGACGTCAGTGATGTGGAGAGTGAAGTTTCCGTTTCACCCACAGTGTGCTTTAGGGCAGCCGGGTCAGACTTGATGTTTAAAATACTGACCGACAGCTCAGATTTAACTGTCTGTAGTTCCGTTTTGATGGGTGTTAAACTTTCACTCAAAGCCACCAGGAACTGGGTCTTTAAAATAACCGCCGTCTCGTTACAGAGTGAAAGTAGCAATTCCTCCTTAAGGTCAGAGATTGCAGCATCTGAGGGCCTCTTCAAAAGAAGACGTAGTTGATGAAGGCGTTCTGGAGCAGGACCAGAAAGACCACGACCAAGCAGCCTTGAGATCTTAGGCATCGTCTCCCTCGGGTGGGTGTCAACGGTGTTCACGGTCAGGTCTGTGGTAATCCCGTCAAAAAACAAAACAGAAAAAAATCTAGATTATAAATCAACATGTAACCAAAGCACTCTGTGTATAACGCCATAGTATAGGATGTAGTTCAGAAAATGTCAAAGTATAGTATACTTTTCAAGAATAACATAGTATGGCCTGTAGTTCATAGTATAGCATGTCGGCAAAAAAACCCAACTGATTATTATGTGGTTCAAAAAGTGCAAAATGATAGGATGTTGCCTAAAATTGTCATGTATGATATGTGGTTCAAAAAATGTCATAGTGCAGTATATTGTCAAAATAGTATGTTTTTCAAGAAAACATCAGAGTATATGTCGTCTAAAAAATGCCATAGAATAATATTTCATTGCACAAGTAAAAGTATAATAATTTTTAAAACTGTTCAAATTCTTATATGTTGCTAAAAAACTAAAAAATCTAAAACACAAAAAAAGTCATAGTGATATGTCAATTTAAAAAGCCTATAGTATATAGTGTCGCCCAACAAACGTCATAGTATAGCATGTCGCTCTAAAAACGTCATAGTATGGCCTTTGGTCCAAAAAACGTCATAGTATAGCATGTTGCTCTAAAAACGTCATAGTATAGCATGTCACTCTAAAAATGTCATAGTATAGCATGTCCCTCTAAAAATGTCATAGTACAGCATGTTGCTCTAAAAACGTCATAGTATAGCATGTCACCCAAAAAATGTCATAGTATAGCATGTCGTCCAAAAAACATCATGGTATAGCATGTCGCTCTAAAAACATAGTATATCCTTTGGTCCAAAAAACATCATAGCATAGTGTGTCATCCAAAAAACATCATAGTATAGCATGTTGCTCTAAAAACGTCATAGTATAGCATGTCACTCTAAAAATGTCATAGTATAGCATGTCGCTCTAAAAACATTATAGTATAGCATGTCGCTCTAAAAATGTCATAGTATAGCATGTCACCCAAAAAACGTCATAGTATAGCATGTCGCTTTAAAAATGTCATAGATAGCATGTCGCTCAAAAAATGTCATAGTATAGCTTTTGGTCTAACAAACGTCATAGTTTAGCATGTCCTTCAACAAAATATCATAGTATAGCATGTCGCTCAAAAAACGTCATTGAATAGCATGTTACTCAAAAAATGTCATTGTATAGCATGTCGCTTTTAAAAATGTCATTGTATAGCCTTTGGTCCAAAAAATGTCACAGCATAGCATGTCTTCCAAAAAAAACATCATAGTATAGCATGTTGTCCAAAAAACATCATAGTTTTGCATGTCGTCCAGAGTATAGCCTTTGGTCTAAAAACGTCATAGTGTAGCATGTCGCTCTAAAAACGTCATAGTATAGCATGTCACCCAAAAAAACGTCAGAGTATAGCATGTCGCTCTAAAAACGTCAGAGTATAGCATGTCGTCCAAAAAACGTCATCGTATAGCATGTCGTTTTTGAAACATCACAGTATAGCATGTCGCTCTAAAAACGTAATAGCATAGCATGTCGCTCTAAGAATGTCATACTATAGCATGTCGATCTAAAAACGTCAGAGTATAGCGTGTCGTCCAAAAAACGTCATCGTATAGCATGTCGTTTTTGAAACATCACAGTATAGCATGTCGCTCTAAAAACGTAATAGCATAGCATGTCGCTCTAAGAATGTCATACTATAGCATGTCGATCTAAAAACGTCATAGTATAGCATGTTGCTCTAAAAACGTGATAGTATAGCATGTTGTCCAAAAAACTTCATCGTATAGCATGTCATTTTTGAAACATCACAGTATAGCATGTCGCTCTAAAAACGTAATAGCATAGCATGTTGCTCTTGAAACGTCACAGTATAGCATGTTGCTCTAAAAACGTCATAGCATAGCATGTCGCTCTAAAAACGTCATACTATAGCATGTCGCTCTTAAAAATGTCATAGTATAGCCTTTAGTCCACAAAACGTCATAGTATAACATGTCGTCCAAAGAACATAGTATAGCATGTCACTCTTAATACGTCATAGTATTAGCATGTTGCTCTAAAAACGTCATAGTATAGCATGTCGCTCTAAAAACTTCGTAGTATAGCATGTCGCCCAAAAAACGTCACAGTATAGCATGTCGTCCAAAAAACGTCATCGTATAGCATGTCGCTCTAAAAACGTCATAGTACAGCATGTCGCTGTAAAAGCGTCATAGCATAGCATGTCGTCCAAAAAACGTCATCGTATAGCATGTCGCTCTTGAAACGTCATCGTATAGCATGTCACTCTTGAAACGTCACAGTATAGCATGTCGCTCTAAAAACGTCATAGTACATGTCGCTCTAAAAACGTCATAGTATAGCATGTCGCTCTAAAAACGTCATAGTACAACATGTCGCTCTAAAAACATCATAGTATAGCATGTCCCTCTTGAAACGTCATAGTATAGCATGTCGCCCAAAAAACGTCATAATATAGCATCTCGCTCTTGAAACGTCACAGTATAGCATGTTGCTCTAAAAACGTCATAGTATAGCCTTTGGTCCAA
The DNA here is from genome assembly GCF_022539595.1 of Amphiprion ocellaris. Classification (NCBI taxonomy): domain Eukaryota; kingdom Metazoa; phylum Chordata; class Actinopteri; family Pomacentridae; genus Amphiprion; species Amphiprion ocellaris. The sequence continues at coordinate 24,194,735 of NC_072774.1, forward strand.
ACAACGTCATAGTATAGCATGTCGTCCAAAGAACATCATAGTACAGCATGTCGCTCTAAAAACGTCATAGTATAGCCTTTGGTCCACAAAACGTTGTTTTGTCCCGGCTGTCTGAAGTAGGTGAGGAGCAACACCAAAACAGTTCAAACACTTGTTTCCAGAGGGTTAGACGAGTATTTATTTGAAAGACTAAGTTTACAACAACACAACATGCGAGGAGGTTAAAAGCAAATGGTGTTAATAAAATAAAAATAAATAAACAGAACTAAAAGTGAACTTCACGTTGACATTGATGGGCATTACAACCAGGAACAAAGTAAAAGATAATCAATACGAAAAAACCTCCTCCTGTTCACCTCTTCAAGCCCAAAAACACACCGCAGTAGCATCCTAAACTAAAATTACCAATGGGTTTCCTGTTTTCCTTTCTGAACAATTCAAAGGTCCCTCTCTATCTCCCAGACATCCACCAGCCACTGGAACACATCTCCAAAGTTCTGCAAGGCCAGCTCAGCTTCCCCTCAGAAGAAGTGCCACCACCTGTCAGATGAAGGAGCCTTTTGAGAGGCAGCTGGCATCGTGACTGGACTGTACTTTGGTCTGTTCCAATCCAGCTTCAGCTCCAGAGACGGCAGGCGGGACGAGTCAACGGAGGCCGGGTGGACGAAGGCATGCAGCTGAGTACAATCCAGAAACAACAGAGGAGGAGTGCAGCAGCCCAGAGCCAGAACAAGCAGAGTAGCATCGTATGTCTCTTAGAAAACATCATAGTACAGCCTTTGGTATGAAAAAACACCATCATATACATCGTATATTGTACAAATAACAAGTCAAAGGAAAGAGACATACATTGTAGAATTGTAGTAATTGTGGGCTGACTGATTTACTGATTATCAGTATTTTATTTTTTACTGATTTACGGTAATAAATACATTTAAAAATGGCACTACTTTGGCTCTGAACCTTAATCTACCTGTGGTCGCTCTGTCTTCTGGAGTGATTTGATTGGTTATGCGTCACAAATAAAACTCCTTTAACTTAACATCTGTAAACAAAACAAAAACGTATCAACAAAGTTTCCTGTAAGAGTTTGTGTTCTTCTAAGTTTAACTCCAAGATTTTAAATATTTTCATTTACTGCAAATGAATATCGACTCTAAATGTCTCAGTAATAATCATTATCAGCCTTAAAAACCCACAAAACACCCCTCTATACTCGACCACACTTAGTACAGTCCGGTTCCCCCTTCTATAAATCTGCTTGGAATCTTCCACTTCCTGTTTGTCAAAGTAGCCTTCTACCTGGACAGGTTTTGTTGGAGCTCATGCAGCAAACATTTTGGGTAACTGCACTTTAATATGGATGGATGACACTGAATTAGAGTCTGTTTTCATGAGACTGAGTTCAGATGTGTAGCTCTGTCATTAAATAGGAAATTATTTCTCTGAATTCACAGAAGAAAGTCTGAAATGTTTGCTAGGTTAGCGTCCCACATGTTCTTTGGCTCAGCTAAAGCTAACTCTCTCCAACTTCTGGATCTCTTGAGTTGCTTGTTAAAATATCTTGCAGTAGGTGCTGAAGCTCAGAAAGTCTGAGATGTTTGTTCAAAATAAGCTCATTCTCAAGTCTTATCTGAATTGTCCTCTTTTGTTTGAACTTTCCCTAAACTTAGGAGTTAATGACAGAACAGCACATCCAGACTCAGTCTCATTTATGTAGAGGTTAAACTTCAGTGTCATTCATTGATGTTAAAGTGCAGTTTTTCAAATGTTTGTTGCACATGCTCCCGACCAAACCAGTCCAGGTGGAAGAAGATGTGAAGTGAAAGCTCCAGAGGATGAATATCACACATTTACGTTGGAAATAAATGTCCTTTAATTAGACATTGTCATGCAAAAGTTGGATTTCCCTTTAATGATGTTCAAATCTTTGTTGAGTGCTTTGTTGATGTTGGTTTCTAAATGTTTTTTGACACTCGGCCCCAAAGATTAAAACCTTCTATGGCTCACAAGCTGCAACAATTCACACATTATCAACTATCTTTCTGACTAAACTAAGATAAAAAGTGAAAAACTGCCTGTTTCCTGCATCATGAATGTAAATCTTTTTGGGTTTTATGACAGTAAACTGAATATATTTGGGTTTGACATTTTATAAACCAAAACAAGAAATGAATTACTGGAGAAAACAATGAACAGATTAATGGACAAAGAAAATGTGTTTTCCAGCATATATGGCTGACTTACTCCAACATTACAAGATACATACATTTTTAATTCAATTTTATTTATATGACGACAATTACAGGCTTTATTTTTATATTTTTTTGTCATATTTAAAATATGACAGTAAGAAATTTTAACATCTTGACTAATCCAATTTATTATTTGGTTTTTAAGAGACTAATGGACAATTAAAATAAGTTTCTCCACTAAAACTAATAAACATGAGGTCAAATAGAAGGAACAGTTTTAAATACTGCAGTCCCACGATGACAAGAATAAAGTTTGTCAACAAAAACTAAATCTGCTGGTGGATTCCATTAAAGTCCTAATAAATGATAATAAAGTGTGATACTAAAGGTTTGTGGTGCTAAAAATGTCTAAGTAAAGATATCAAGTTGAACATCTGGATGGAGGTTGATAAAAGTTGACCTTCTTTCATTTCTCTGGAGCGACTCCATGGATTTTATGGATGGTGGTTAAAGACCTGCTCTTCTAGTCGTCTTCCTTCTAGTAGCTGTAAAAAGTCAGTCCATCCTGGCCGACTTCAACACCTCTTCATGACGACTTGTTCTGCCTCCGTCCTGGTGGAAACTCCAGAAACTGGGGAAAACCCGTGGAGACTCGAAGAACTCGTGGAGACTCGAAGAACTCGTCGGGCGGGGGAAGGTGTGGTGGGTGGTGGGGGAGTAGAGGGGGGAGACCGCCACCCACCTCCCCGCCTACTCTCCGCCTTGACTCCACCCAGACTCCGCCTTGGCTCCACCCATGTGGTCACTTCACGAACTACGATGCCAAAGGGACGACGAATTTATTTCTTTTCATCTGATCTGTAGCTCAGTGAGTTAAGGATTTGCCTATGGAGCTGCAGGTCGCTGGTTCAAGACCAGACCCTTCTTAAGTTTTATCAAAATCCTGACAAAGACAAAGAAAGAAAATTGCCAGTGGTGGGTCTTGAACCTGCGACCCTCCGCTTGGTAGTCCTCTTCTTATCCTCCTGAGCTACTCGCTCAGATACCAATTCTTCTTTTTTTTGCGCATTTATCATCTATTTTTTGTCATTTTCGAGTTTTTTTTTTACTCGAGTCTCGACTCGACCGTTTTTCTCAGGAGGTTGGACTTCAGCCTTTGTGCTGGAGGGTTGAACCCTCAGTTCCAAGACTTTCCAAAGCCTCCACACCTCCCGAGTCCTCAGGACCTGAGCTTTCACACAGTCTGAGGGCTGAAATTTTTGAAGTCCCACAGTAGTTCTCTGTTAGATTGAACTTTCAGACAGTCCAAGGACTGAAATCTTCTCAGTTCCTGAGTACTTCTCTGTTAGTTTGAACCTTCAGACAGTCTGAGGGCTGAAATTTTTGAAGTCCCACAGTAGTTCTCTGTTAGATTTAACTTTCAGACAGTCCAAGGACTGAAATCTTCTCAGTTCCTGAGTACTTCTCTGTTAGTTTGAACCTTCAGACAGTCTGAGGACTGAAATCTTAGAAGTTCTTGAGTAGTTCTCTGTTAGTTTGAACCTTCAGACAGTCTGAGGGCTGAAATTTTAAAAGTTTCTCAGTACTTCTCTGTTAGTTTGAACTTTGTGGTTAACAGAAGCCTTAAAACTTGTGACCATGAGTCTTGATTTCACATTTAGACCATCCATCTGAGTTCTTCTCAGACCTTCACCTGTGGGTTTTTTAGAAATCCTCAACAAACTTTGATTCTCTTCACTGAACAGGAAAGTTTGTGGAGATCAGAAGTTAACATTAGTTTGATCAATGCCTTCAACTACTAGCAGACTTTATCTGGAAAGCAGTTTTCTGAAATGAGTTCTTAGTAAATCTGTCCACAATCAAACCAAGAACATAGAAAGAGGAAATGTTTGAAGAAACAACTTGATGTTTTCATTTCAGACTAGAAAACACTTCAAGACCTTTATCTGTTTTTGCTTTTTTGATCGTTTTATTGTCTCTTCTGTTTAATTTGATCTTCTAAAGTCTAACTGGTGTCTTTTCAAATGTTTTGTCTTCTTCTTAAATGTTTAGTTTTGCTCTTTTCTCACCTTTTATTCTTTTCTAATGTCTGATTTGATTTCCAAATGTTTTGTCTTTTTAATGTTTGTTGTTTTTTCAAATGTTTTATCAGCTTGTTTGAAAAATTTTCCTTTTCTTTCCCCGTGTTTAATTTTTCGATTAAATTTTTAAGGTTTTTCTTTTTAAATGTTTTACCACCTTTTAATGTTTAATTTTCTTTTTAAATGCTTCATTGTATTTTCTGTTTAATTCCTATTTAAAGTTTTATTGTCTTTAAGATTTAATTTTCTAATTAAACATTGAATTTTTAATTCAATGTTTTCTCTTTTTAAAGGTTTAATAATCTAATTTAATGTTTTGTATTTTTAAAAAAAAAGCTTAATATTCTTGTTTAATTTTATTTTTCAAATGTTTAATTATCTAAAATATTTCATCTTTAATGTTTCATATTTTTGTTTAAAAAATTTTGTTTAATTTCATAATTACATGTTTTGTACCTTCTGTTTAATTATTTAATTAAATATTTGTTTAATATAATTTAATTGTATTTAATATTTAATTTTCTTTCTAAAAGTTCGTTGGATTAAATGTTTTTGTGCTTTAATTGCTTTCTTAAAATGTAGTTTATTTCTTTAATCTTTTTTTCTGTCAAGATTTTAACCTCAACCTTAGAAATGAAACAAACCCTTAAATCACAATGAAAATACTTCTGTTGTCACAATCATGAGTTAGTCAGTTATTCAGTTTATCAGTTCAGCTTTATTTGTTTAGCACCTTTCACACAGATGACAAAACTAAACAAGCAGAGAAAAAACTATGCTAAAACTAGGATTAAAACTCAAAAACATTTTTTAAAAAAATATTTAACATCGTAATAAAACGTGTCCAGGGGATGGAGGGAGTTTATTGAAGTCTTCTTGGGCTCACATGGGAAATCATTTAAAATATAAACTTGATATTCAGTCTAAGGAAACTGCAGAGCGACAGAAGAACCAACAATATCTCCTGTTTTCTCCTTTAATGAGTCGACTCTTCTTGTGCTTTCAGACCAAAGAACTACAGACTCTTCACAACCTGCTCAAACTCTTGGTACAGGACTTCACCACACGGGTCAAGAAGGTTTCCATCTAATTTCTACTCTGAAGCTCACCTTCTCCTGCTCAAACTGCTGACAAATGTTTCTGCTGCTCTAAAGTCTGCTCTCCAGAACTTCCTAAAAACTCTCAAAGTCTCTTCTGCTGCAGGTTGCTTTGTAGAACTGTTCCAGAAAACCTCACTAAACCACATGGAGGGGCCTCAAGATAGTCGTCTAAATGAAACCGTACAAAAACCAAACTAGCACAACCCAAACGCTAAAGTCTCCTGCAGCCTACCAGAGAACCTCTGAGAACAGAGAATCAGGACAGGAACTCTTACCTTCTGGACAACCACCCTTGGTTCACAAACAAGAATACAGAATGTGTCTGACCAAAAACCTCTAAAGACTCACTACACCCAAGATAAAGACACAACTCAGCTGCACCAAATCCACTAATCACTGCACAGATTAGCACCATGTGCTAACTGTGGCTAAAGAACCACATTTACCAAGACAACTATCCAGTACAAAGCCCTAAAACACACCAAGAAACACATTAAAGCCTATTTTACTGCTGGAAGCTGCAAGCCAACGCCTAAAGAACAAACTAAACCAACAGAGCCAAACCCGGTTCTGTGGTGAAGAGAAGCAGAGGAAATGTTTGTCTGCAGCTAAATAAAGCAGGAAGACACTGAGCTGCTCAGGTGTTCCTGATAACACCAAGCTGCTCAGGTGTTCCTGATAACACCTAGCAGCCACCTGGACAGCCAATAGGAACACAGCTTACTGGAAGTCCAGAGGGCTGGGTTAGTGAAAGAAATTTAGTTTAAAGTTGAAGCAGAAAGTTAATAAAGAAAGTTGAAAACCACCTTCTGATACCTGAAATCTCTGAGTTTTCACACAAAGAACAGCCTGAACATGTCAAACTGGTTCCATAATAGAACCATCATTGTAAAAACGTCATAGTATGGTGTGTTGCTCAAAAAACATTAGGACCCGGCTGTCTAAGGTTGCCGAGGAGCAACACAAAAACAGGACAAACGCTGGTTTCCAGGGGGTTAGGAGGCGAGTTATTTGAAAGAGTACGTTTACAACAACACAACATGTGAGCAGAAAAATCACAAAGTCTGTCTTTAGTTCAGCTGAAAATACTAGTTTTTGTTTGTTTTTGTCAATCTAAAAACTAAACTGTTAACAGCGGTGTAAAGAAGCAAACACACAGGCATAGATTAGGACTCAAACTAGATTTATTTTAGAAAACAACTTAGAGGCATTTGTTCACACATGTGGCTGAATAGGAGGCCGTCCAATCAGATTTGAGGTCTTCACTCTGTAGGTTGTTTGTTTGGTGAGACTCTTGGACCTCCATCAGCTGATGTGGATGTTTGATGGTCTTCTTCTCTAGTGCCAGATGATTCATCCATGAATTCAGCAGCTACAGACTGAAATGAAGCTCATGATGCTGTTATTGAATTCCTGTTCCAGATCAAATGTTCAGAGCTCACCTTGAATGCAGCTGTCTGCTGTCTGATAGTTTTTCTCATTGTAGTCTTCAATAAAGTCTTTTTCCTCATGTCAGGATGTGGTGAGACTCTTTCTCAGTCTCTGCAGACGTCCCTCATTGTGCATCTCCAGAGAAGAAACAGAAAAACTGATCACTGCTTCAGCATCACAAACGCTCTCCAGCATTGAGAGTGTTTTAGGAATTCATTCATTGTGTTGTGAACTTTGAAGGAGCAGAAACTTTACAGCTGCCAAAGATATGAGCTCCAATTCTGGATGTTTTAGGAAATGAAGTTCATCAAATGAACACTTGATTATTGCTGATAACACTCATTAAATTACTGAAGAAATCCAACATAAAAACCTGTAAACTCTCAGGCAGCTTTTGTTAAAGTTTGTCTATAATTCTATCATCAAGTTCTGGAACCAGGACTCTGCAGAAGTTCCTTCAATCAGATACTTGTGTGTTTCTATTTAAGGCCTCAGGTTTAAACGTACAGCAGAGGATTAGAAAGGAGTGATTTTAATATTTAAATCAGTAAATGTTTGGCGTGAAAATTATTAAAATTTTGATTTAGATAGATTTGTGTCAAATACTATTGTAGAGTCTCACTTAAATATATCCAAATGAGTTCAGTGTATTTACATTTTATAGAATATTTGATTTCTTAATCTCAATACTGTAGGGTCTGACCCTAAATATTATAATAATGATGTCGATTTAAATCATATTTTAGTGCAGAGTCATAAACTTTAATCAGTTAAACTTACATAAATATCCCTGTACAATCTTAACCTGAACATTCATATTATTGAGGTAAATTTACATAAATCATGATATTCTAGAGTCTTAACTGGAATATTTCTAACATTAATCTTTTTGTATTGTGCTGATAAACAACAATAACCCGACTTTCAGATAATATTTGTTGTCTGTGATTGTGAGACTAAATTCCTCCACATTCTGGAACTGGACTGCATTTCCCAAAATGGAAACATGGACAGAATTTAACACTCATGTATCCATGGCAACGCTAACATTTCTGCTTCTTACCAAAGTTCACAACACAAGTAAAGATTTTAATGTAAAACTTCAGGGATGACTGCTGACCATAAGTATTCTGATCAATACTTCATGATCAATATCAGGACAGATGTTACAACTCCAGCTGTTGCATTAGACTGCAGTTATTCACAGAGAAATTAAAACATCACATTCCTCATAAAAACTAGATGGGACTTTTATTAAATAAAGTGTTGGTGAATAAACAGTGTAAAAAGTGCAAAGCAGCTCCATTAAATCAGGAGATGTGAGACTTCCACAGCATGGATCACCATCTGCTGTGTTGATTCATAGCTGAATGTCAGAATGAACTGAGCTAGAAAAGCTGCTTTGAGCTGCAACATTACGGTCTGACAATCCAACACCATCACAGTTTTCATCTGGTTGTTTTGCTCCAACATGCTGTGAAGTTCAGTTTTTACCTGAATCAATACAGAGATTCTATTTCCAACTAAGACTGGAATAAAAATTAGAATGTTATGAGGTTATTAATGCAACTAAATCCTTTCAGATGGAAGGATTTACTTCTAAGTTCTAATTCAAGTTTCAGTTGGAGCACATTGCATTCACAAAGAAAAACAGCGATACCTTCATAGCAACATTTAATAAACCTAAAGCTTCCCTGTTGGCTCATTGGTGGAGTTTGTTACTGAGCATCTGAACCTTAAATCCAGTGAGACGACCATCTTCAGTCGAGGCCAGTCAGAGAACTTCAAGACCTTCCATCAGCTGGACCAGATGTGGCATCATCTCCCTCTGAACATCTGGATGACAGGAGAAAAGACAGAAATCAAACACAGATCACAGAAATACAATTTATTCACTTTCATCATATTATAAAAGTAGCATGAACTTTATTAAAACTTGACAACATCAGTAATGAAAGTAAATGTTTTTATCTCGTGTTGAAGCTAAATTTAAAGTCAATTTTAATGACAGTTTATCCTGAGAGGAGTGAGAATGGAGCTTTTCTTTCCTTTTTACAATATTCCCTCAAAATATTCTGTTTATTATTGGCTTTAGAAGCATTTTTCTTTATTTATTTTTAGATACCTCAGACTGATGCACTTTGCTGGTTTGCAGATAATTTCATGTACAATGACAATAAAGATCTTCTATTATAACATATTTTGCTAAAACAAGAACTGCAAACCTTCTCAACCATCTCTCAGGCTGCAAAATTCCAACTGCGACCAAGAATTATCTGATGTAGTTATTATTATAATCTTTACTGAACCAGCCCTGGAATTAATAAAAATCTGTATATGGATATGATTTTCTCTGATGGGACCACTATGGAAGCCGTAGTAACAATTAACTATCCTTTGAAGGGAAAGATTAGGTCTTCTTCAGGTGGATTAAAAACAATGCTCTCCCTTTAAAAAAAAAAAATGCATACAATAAAGTAAATGTCTTCTGCACTGCACACATACTACACTTTTGTATAACTCTGGATGTCAGAGTAAAGGCAGACAGATCCACTGATCAGCCACAACATTCTGACCACTGACAGCTGAAGAGAACAACATGCATCATCTTGTTCTAATGCAACGTTCTGCTGGGAAACCTTGACATTCATGTGGATGTTTGACATGTACCACCACCTAAACACTGCAGGACAAACAACCCCCTAGTCTCCATGGCAACAGCAGTCCTTGATGCCAGCTGCCACCCTCAGCAGGACAAACAAACTGCTCAGGAGTGGTCCGAGGAACACGACAGAGCTAAGCTGTTCACCTGGGTTCCACACTCCCCACATCCAGATCTGATTGAGCATCTGTGGGATGGTCCAGGATCAGCCTGGTCTAGGTAGGACCCACCCTGCAACCCACAGGATCCACAGAATCCACAGGACATCCTCAGAGGTTCTGATGAACCACTGGGTCAGAGGAGTTTTAGCAGCATAAAGGGACCAACACAGTATTAGTCAGGTGGTCAGAATGTTATACTGTTATATTGTCATGTTGATTATATGATCAGTAAATGTTACCATCAATTATAACGTCCACATTGATCAGGAAAAAAAAACTATCAGTTTATTCAGAAACTGTGGGGTTAAACCTAAAAACACAGACCTCAACAGCAGTTTGTTTCAAAGCAGAACACCAGCTGGTTTTCACTAAAGAAGCTTTCAGAGCAACAATTAAATGACAGTTTTGTTCTCAATAAGTTCAGAGTAAATAATGTACACACATCAGGAAAAGAAAAACTTTTATAAATATTTCATTTGTATAAGTACTTCTATACATATAGATTCCTCTTTCTAAGTTTGATCAAATCACGATAACTCTGTGTCCTGTTGTACGATGTTTTCCCAACAGATGGCACTACCCTCATGAATGGAGCATCAACAAGTGACGTCTACAACACAACAGAAATGTCTGGAAGCCAGTGGCCACCACTTTGAGCAGCTCTTGTAATTGTTGAGACCAAAGATAACTTTTATTAATCTCGTGATGTCTGAATAAATTTGGTATTGAAATATTTATGTAAGTTTTTCTTTTCCTGATGTGTGTAAACATTATTTTGGCTGACTCTGTATAATGGGTTTCTGACAGGTCACCAGGCAACATCTTTTTATAATAATGACAAACATACCTGCATTCTACAGGAGTGATTTTCCTCATGTGCAGGTAAAGATGTGTGAGGAGCTTAGAGATGACAGGAGCAGGAGTCATCCTCACTAATTCAGCTTCCACCTAGAAACAGAAAGACCACAAACAAAAACACAGATATACTCTCAAACATTCAACCTCACAGCCTCAAAATATCTGTTTAGAAAGTGTTGTGTTTCTAAATTCTGCTGAAAGCATTGACAGACATTCTCTTACAAGGTTGTGTAAAAAGCAGCCTGTCCTCTGAGCTCCTGAGAAATCTTCCTGAACAAAGTTTCTACGTGTGAATCAGCTCAACAAAAACTAAAGCCTCAGTCAGAGATAACAGGTATTGCAAATTATAAAGAACTTTCTTTGTTAACTCAGACTTTGTGCTTCAACCTCACATAAAAAGGGGAGTTTAACTTGTCAGGTGACTGAAAATGAACGGCTTGTGCAGCTCTAGATCCAAAAGTAGGATGTTTCAACTCATGTTTTACTACAAATACACACAGTAATATATAAATACAATGGCTGGTTGTTAGTTTATGCACTATTAATGTCATTTTATATACTGGATTGAACTGGAGCAGTGGAAGAGAGAAGGAATTTAATGAAATTATGGAGATTCAGAGAGGTAATGTTGCGCAATGTTAAGCGCAGTTTAATTCAAACCAGCTGAATGTTAAACTTCAGTGCAGCTCAACGGGTTTCAGTTAACCTTAAAGTAAAACAACTTTCTTAAAAGCTAAAATACACAGCAGAGAAATACAGGTTGAGAATGTCATTCTAATAATGAGGGACAGCTGCGACAGCAACTAACACAGGTGTTCAGCGGTAAGTTAGCCACCTGTGTTAATTAGCCCGCTAGCTAACTTAGCCGCTTAGCTAGCTAACGCGTCCAGACCAACTGCTCAAACATAACAAAACACAACTCTTCACAAGTCACTGACTTAACGTACAACAAAACAACGCTACAGGTTAGAAGTATTTATCTTCCTACCGTGTTTTACTCCAAAAACAAGGTCAACAGCAGCCAGAGATGCTACCAGACGTGTCGACCATAGACATACACAGCAGACTAGACACGCTAGCGCGCTGTCTCCTATATTATCTATGGTCTGACCAATCACTGCTCTCTGGCTCCGCCCTCTGAGAATCTTGTTGTCGTTTGGCTCCACACTTGCTGATGACCACTTCCGGTCTCAGAAAATGAACAAAACGGACATTTTTTCGTGTCTGTCTCTTACTGATTTTACTTTCTTGTTATTCTAAATATAAAACGAAAATCAAAGCATTTTTTTAAAAAATCGTATATCCCTTTTTGATCATGAAAAGGAAAAACGCCTTGTATTTCAATTTTAATTTTTGTATTTTAAAACGAAAATCAAATAACCACTCGTTTTTTGTTTTTCAATAACCGTTTCAAAACGGAAAATCCAGTTACCAGATCCGTACACGGACCCACCACACACACCTTTGACACACTTCCACACATTAGTTGAGGAACCGCAAAAACCTGGTCGCGCCAAACTATTTTACATCTGGCGAAGCTCTCCAGCAAACTACAGCGTCGGATGAAGAGTCCAGCCACTCATCTGGCCCGGATTCTGCCACCAGCGCGGATGAAGCCGATCTTATCGAAGGAATTGATCATTCCAGTGACATGTAAGTCTGTATTCATGAGAAGTTGTTTGTTTTGAGTTGGAGAAAAGTAAAGAAAGTATAATATACATGTAACGCCGCCGAAAGCATTCCGCGCAAAATACGCATCATTTTTACAAGTCATGTGCTGCGCACAGCTAACGTACCACGTAACTTTTTCTGTGTGCAGCATTTACAATGTTGGGAAGGAGGAGGAGGAGGAAGAGGAGAGAATGGAGGTCTCCTGCTGTCCTGGTACCCCAGCGAGAGGTAGAGGGACAGACCGTCCTCCAGCCAGGAGACGCTGCAGCAGCCGCTCCACCAGCGAGCGCTCCGGGCCAGAGGCGCTCCCTACAGCTGGCTGGAAAACTGAGAAGGAACCTGACAGCTTACCTTCTCTGCCACATTTCCTGCCTGCCGAAAAGGAGGCCAGGTGTCCAGCCACCTCTGTCAGAATATGTGGACAGCCCTTCTCCATCAGACCTGTCCAAGTACTTGGACCAGGAGACCATTAAAATACTGTTTGATTCAACTCAGTAAAAACGATTTTCTTTTATTTTCAAATGCACTTTTTATGGTCTGACCATGGTTTTGTACATAAAATCTGTGTGTTCATAAGTATCTGGCACACTTAGAAATTTGATTGCACTATTGTAAATAATTTGTTTTGATGTTGATGTTGTCTCTTTGCAAATTTTGCAGTTTTGTTTATTTTCGGGTTTTTTTTACAGGTTACATAATTGACCATATCTCAAAAAGCAAATTATGTACAGACTCCAAATAAATTTCCTGTGGTTCCAAAGGATATTGTGCAACTTTTTCACATTTACAAATTTGAGGGATACAGCTATGCAATTTCTGTATTTTGAAATATATGTGAAAAAAACAAAAACGATTTTCATTTTTTTAAGGTTTATTGCACTTTTAAGCAATTTTTTGTAGTAGTTAAGACATAAGTCAATACATATTATTAAAATTTGGGATATCAGGGTTATTTTGATGCAAAGCAAATAAAAATACTCCAAAAAATGGCACTACAGGATGTAAAAATGTAAAAATATGTCCTGGCGGACTTGCACAATGGTGGGTCTTAAAGGGTTAAAGTGGAAACATCTTCTGCATTCTGCATTATGGCATTTAAGGTTATTTATATATTCAAGATGGATTTGTGCATCATGTTATCTGTATACATTTATTGTTTTAACAGAAAATTATCAAATTAAACTTTGAGAACATTCTTTTAGAGACTGAACGGAGTACGTTGGACATCGGCTTGTTTCTTGGTTCTAAGTTCTAACTTGGACTACGAAGACGATTTGGGTTTGTAAACTAACTCTGAACACTTCTATTGCCTGACTAAGCCTCCGATGATGCAGATGGAGCTGCAATACAAACCCAACAGGAGGATGAATTAGGCAGATTCAGTGAAAACACCTGTTCTGTTAGGTTTTTAATTTGCTTAACGCAGTTTTTACCAAAAGGAAAAGTGTCTCTCTTAGCCTCTGATGCACTAAAAGTGGATCAAGCTTTTTTTTTTGTAGCTCACAGTGTCTTAGTTTTGCTTTGTGCTCTTATAGGTTAATAGCAAAATAGAAAAAAGTTTTGCGGACAGGATGTAAATTCAAAGCGAACCCAGGCAGAAAATTACTGAACAAGGAGTATAAAAAGGATTCGGGTTGTCATTACAGCAATTGTGTAATTGAAAGTAGTGAGAGTGACTTTGGGTAAAAAAAAAAAAAATACAACTACCATGAGAAATTGGATCTCCCTGTTCCAGCTGCAGACTTGCTGAAGTTGTGTATACAGTGAGAGCAGTATGTTTCAAGATAAGATAAGATAAGATAAAGTTCTTTATTTCTCCCCACTCCAGGGGAAATTTACATTGTTACAGCAGCTTTATTTACAATATATACAAGGGTGGCAAAATTTTTTAACAGAAAAAATAAAAATAAAAATAAAGTTTAAAAGTGCAGAGATGTGCAGTGCAAGAATGTCTGTGCAAATTTTATGGTTTGGGGTGGTAATGATGTAGTCCAGTTTATGTTAACATCAGCCAGTGATGCTGATGTTGTAAAGTCTTATAGCAGATGGAATGAAGGACCTGTGATAGCGCTCTTTCTTGCAGGGTGGATGTCTCAGTCTGCTGCTGAAGGAGCTGCTTAAAGACCCCACAGTGTCATGCAGTGGGTGAGAGGGATTGTCCATGATGGATGTGAGCTTTGCCAACATCCTCCTCTCACCCACCTCCTCTATGGAGTCCAGGGAACAGTCCAGGACAGAACCAGCCCTCCTGACCAGTCTGTTTAGTCTCTTTCTGTCCCTTTCAGTGCTCCCTGCTCCCCAGCAGACCACTGCATAGAAAATAGCAGACGCTACCACAGAGTCGTAGAATGTCCTAAGCAGAGTCCTGCACACTCCAAAGGACCTCAGTCTCCTCAGCAGGTGGAGACGACTTTGGCCCTTCTTGTACAGGACCTCTGTATTGTGTGTCCAGTCCAGTTTGTTGTTGAGGTGAACACCCAGGTATTTGTATGTGTCCACCATGTCAATGTCCAAACCCTGGATGTTCACCGGTGCAGTCCGGGGTGTCCTCCTCCTGCGGAAGTCCACGATCATCTCCTTCGTCTTACTGGCGTTGAGCTGCAGATGGTTTCGCTCACACCAGTCCACAAAGTCAGAGATGACCATCCTGTACTCCCGCTCGTCCCCTTCAGATACGCACCCAACAATGGCTGTATCATCGGAGAACTTCTGGAGGTGACAGCTCCCAGAGTTGTAGTGGAAGTCCGATGTGTACAGGGTGAAGAGAAAGGGGGAGAGCACTGTCCCCTGTGGGGCCCCCATGCTGCTGACTACCACATCAGACACACAGTCCTGAAGCCTCACGTACTGTGGTCTGTTGGTGAGGTAGTCGATGGTCCAAGCAGCCAGGTGACAGTCTACTCCCGCTCCTTCAAGCTTCACCCTAAGCAGAGAAGGCTGGATGGTGTTGAAAGCACTGGAGAAGTCAAAGAACATGACCCTCACAGTGCTGCTGGGTTTCTCCAGGTGAGTCAGTGATCTGTGCAGCAGGTAGACCACTGCATCATCCACTCCAATGTTCGGTTGGTAGGCGAACTGCAGTGGATCCAGATACTGGGTCATCTGGGGACGGAGGTTCTTGAGGACGATCCTCTCCATGGTCTTCATCAGGTGAGAAGTGAGGGCCACAGGTCTGAAGTGGTTAGGCTCCCTGGGGTTCCTGGTCTTAGAGACAGGAACCAGGCAGGAAGTCTTCCACAACAGAGGAACCCTCTCCAGACTCAGGCTCAGGTTAAAGATGTGCAGCAGCACCTGACAGAGCTGGTCTGCACAGTCTCTAAGGAGTCTGGAGCTGATTCCATCAGGACCTGCAGCTTTCCTGGTCTTGATCTTTTTAAGTTCACTTCTCACCTGATCAGCTGTTATGGAGAGGCAGGGGGTGGTGGAGGAGGGTGGCAGGGGGAGGGGTGATGGTGGTGGTGGGGGGTGAGATGAGGAGGGGTGATGGGGCTGTATGCGGAGTCCGAAGGTGGTAGAAGACGGGGATGGGAGGAGGGGTGCTGTTGGTGGTGTTGGTGGTAGAGAGCTGAGGTGTGAAGAAGGAGCTGGCTGGTCGGTGCTTTGATGAGAGGGGGGAGGAGTGGGAGCAGAGTCGAATCTGTTAAAGAACAGATTCAGCTCATTGGCCCACTCCTGGCCTCCTGCTGCAGCTCCCCTCTCATGGCCTCTGCTGTAACCAGAGATGGATCTCAGGTCTCTCCAGACCTCCCTTGTGTTATTGTCCTGCAGGTGAGATTCCATCTTGGTCCTGTAGCTGGCCTTCCGTTACAGTAAAGTATTTATACATCCCAAATTAATCATACTCATGATGAGTTTTTAAATATAGTGAATTTTTATTGGATCAAATGTGTTTATATGGCTGGAAATGACATGAACAAAAGGTAAAAAAAAAATGGGCAAACATGATATTTCTTTACATTTTTACTAACAATGCAATGTTCAAAATTAATCATACCCGCGCTCAGTAATCAGTATAATTCTTTGTCGCCACGGTAATCGAACAGCTTCTGCATGTCTCCACTGGGATTTTGTTCCTTTCAACCCTCTGATCTTCAGTTTCCTCCACAGATTCTTGATTAAATTCAGGGCTGGACTCTGGCTGGGTCACTGCGTAATGCTGATTGTGTTCATCATTAACCATTTTTCAACCACTTGCGCTGCAAGTTTCAACTTGTTCCAATGTTGCCAAAGGTCAGATTTTTCTGCAGAATGCCATTTATTTTCCTCCAAAATCTTAATACAATCCTTTTTTTCCCATAAGGACAATTACTTTGAGAAGGTTTCCTGGTCTACTGGATGAAAAACACCCCCAAAGCATCGCATGTGCTAAGGAGTCTTGTGCAGAGTCTGCTTTGTGATGTTGGCATCAGAAATTTTAGTGCATTAGAATGCTCTCAAACATAGTAGAAATTAAAATGGTATAGAAACTGCATTTTCTCAAACATCTGCAACAAGGGGTATGAGTGATTTTGGGCATGGCATTTTTAGTAAAAATATGAAAAAAAACAACCTTGTCTTCTTTTCTCATTTGTGTCTGGCCAAATAAAAAGTCCCCGTCAATCATTATTTGTCATGGAGAGGAATAATGTTGGGCTTTACTGTTCAAATATATCATATATATACACACACACACACAGAGAGAGACTTAAAAAAGAGGCACATACTTAGAAGTGTTTAGACAGCAGTGCAAGCACAGCTGCTAATGCACCACACCTTCACCTTATTTCCCTGCAGATGAACTCCAGCTGTGAACTGAATAGACTTGGATGCTGGTTGTGTTTGCAGAAACTCCTCATATAACTCAGTTTTCTCCACTTTGCAGGACAATTTGTCAGTACAAAACAACTGGCAGCTCTAGTTAGCGAAGAAATGTGAGCAGGAGTTACAGTGATTTAAGTGTCTTATATTCATGTTTGTTGTTGTCTTTATCCTGCTGTGTGGTTGTTATTAGCTGTTGATGACAACACACAAACATACACTCAGGTGTATTTGTGTTGGAAGGGAAAAGAGAAAAGACTCGAGGGACGAAGAAGGAGCTGAGAAACTCACCGGAGGTTTAACACCTTGGGAGAAGCGTCGCATAGAGAGAGCGTCAGTGTGAACATCAACACACCGAATGATTAAACAGAGGTTGTTCCTGCTAATGAAACACAGATTCTATATTTATATCACCAGAATACAACAATAAGTATGTCAAAAAGTGATCAAATACCCGATTATTTATTTCACTGAAGCTTTATTAGATTTCTTGATACCACTCATTCCTCCGCACGAACAAATACTAAAATGAAGCAAGCTTGTAATAAAATAATTCACATACACTCTCACAGTCAGTACATTTAGATAACACACACATCTGCAAAACACACACACACACAAAAAATAATTCATTATTAAATCACTCAAATAGCTGCTCATTCTGACAACAGATTCATACTGTATATTTGTCACTCATTGCTCAGTTCTGCTCTAAAAACATGTAGACAAATTTAAAGTTATGGACAGTTCCAATTACTCTGTTTTACAAAATGGTATTAGACTTTTATTATTATAGCAAAGCCGTACTACGAATTACGTCCCTCGTTTAAGTGTACTATCATCAGATTTCTTTTTCTTTCAGGTCTAAAAGTTTAGAGTTGCTAACAAAATAGCATCTTGCAAAAGAAATTGCCAGTGTTTGGGCCCTCAGGGCTTCATTATTGACACTTCATTAACTCCATAAGAGCTGATAATGTGCATTCAAACATAATCAACAAAAAATTAACTGGTGGCATCTTTAATCCAACATGGCTGCAGATAAAAAGATTTAGTCATAAAGGGAAGAATTAGCCAAAGGAGACTCATTAGGTTAATTTGTATTTTCCTCCCCCAGAGTTAAAATCTTAAATAATCCCCTGCAGCGTTTATTCAATCATTACTGTTAATTTCATTTGTGCCCGGACTCCATCATACAATGCTCCTTCACACTGCAGCAAAGATAAGAAATGTCTTTTTTTATGCATCTCTCAGGAGGGAAAACTGTATATAAAAGAAAACATGGCTCTACTCTGAGGTTTGAAATTGGAGGAATTAGAGGGCTGAGTTAATATATAAACTGAGCCAAAATAGCTGGAAAATGCACATTCTTCCAAAGCAGGCAACAAAATACATTAAGATTGTTTCTCCAGTGTTATTAAATAGGCAAACCTGGTGCACAAACATGTTAAACCCACGGAAATAAAATGCGTTTTCCGTTGGAAACCCATTTAAAGAGATTTCAAGTTCTTGCATTGCAACGTCTTAGCATAGCCAGCAAACCTTGTTAGAATAAATGCAGCTGAAAGCCTGCAGGTAGCACCAATATTAACCAAACCACTGTGCCACAAGCTCCCAAACCATCATCAACAGTGCTAATTTCTTCCTACTGTGATCAAAATATCCAGCAACTTCAACTGTGCAAAAAGTAAATACCAGTAGAGACAGAAAAATGCGAATTTTGATGATAAATTATAATATCGGTGGAACAAAAATCAGCTCATGAAGTTGCTGAAGGACGACAGCCTGATTCAGCCACATGTAAATTACCTTCGTCGCTTCATTCAGCTCAGTTGAGACACAAACAACCACCAGATGTCTCTCTTAAAACAGACTCTTAATCCTGCAGAGAACCACAGATCCAACACAGCACCACTCAGAGGAAACACATTTGACTTGCTGTTTTTTGTCATATTTTCTGTTCTTGCATCGTCCAAAAAGTGAGAAAAGTTAAGTGGATTTCCTCTCAGCTTTTTGTTCACTGACTGTATCATGATAGCAGGTTTCCAGCACCATACTCATGATAACATATTAGAAACTGTGTCACTGTTAAAGTCCCTGCTGCTACAAAAAATTAAAAAAAAAAAAAAAAAGACAGGAAAGTGTATTGCTGACTAGACTGTGAAAAGTGCTTTTATGCTTCCAACATTTCCACCATTTTATCATTTGTTAACTGTGCAAGTTTCTTCTTTTTCTGCAGTTTCCTCACCTGGAGGAGCTGCTGTCCGACCTGAAAACTCCACCACAGCAGAAATAGCGATGCTTCCAGAGCTGCAGGATCTGATGAGTATTTCATGAGGTTTTCAGTGGGATAAATACTGACACAGTGCACAGTTTTGCACTGATAGACGACGGTGGGTTGAAACTTACATAAATCTACATCATCTGGGTGCAGAGGGTGCAGCTCGCCCCTCTTGGCGAGCTCTGTTGTGGCCTCACAAGAGCGGCCTTTGTGTGCCGGCCGAGTGCGACCGAGTGCAAGCGTGTCCGAGAGAGAGTATGTGCATATTTGTTTCCCAGCGTCTGTTTATGCACGCGTTTTTGTGGTATTTGCGGCCTGTTTATGAGCTGCTCTCCCACTGCGCTGGCTTCAGTCCAGCCAGTCAGTGGGACAGTGCGGATGGAGGACAGCAACGAAAGTGAGCCTCATTTCTGTCTTCACACTGTTGCATTGTTGCTGGAGGGGGCAGGCTGGTGCTGAGGTGGGGTGGAGGACAGTGGGGAGCTGGGGGGGGGAAGAGTGGAGGGAGGCCAGCGTTCACTCAGAGTTTCTCTGTACAGTCAGCCTGCTGAGTTCATGTCTGATGCATCGTCTTGTGTAAATTCAGCGCCACAGGTAACAAATCTGGCATCGTCTGTCTCTTTACTCCGTACGGTCCAAAAAATAAATAGCGCAAAGTTTTCTCCATTTTAAGTCGCCCTGTGGGGATACTCACTTGTCTCTGAGCAGCTGGTAAAAGAACGTGAAGAGGAGCTTTTCAGTCCACTTTGTCATTGTTGTTGGAGTGAACAGGCTGGCACTGGGCTGAGCACGGAGCTGAGGAGGCCGAGGGTTCCCTGGGTTTATGTCTCCGATGGAGGGCGACCGCAGCCAGAATGCTGATGATGTGCACATGGAAGTACATGGACCTAAAAAAGACGGATAAACTGAGTGGAACTTTTAATCAGGGTAAAAATGTGACATGAAGAAAAAGTGTTAGACACAAGATATCGCCTTAAAAAATAAAATGCCATACTTTTTGTTAATTTTACAAAAAAAAAGAATTAAAGTGTAATATATGTCTAAATCCCAGTAGAAGGGGCTTTGTTGGCATAGTGTCTCTTGATATATCATTAATATGTCACTGAAAACCTTCAAATATATAAGACCAGATAAAATCCTTTTTAAATCCTGAAGGAAATTCTTGTGCTTGACATTGCTCAGAAAAACAAAATGACAGAACATAAGAAATGCAGTGAATAAAAAAATAGAAAAGCAATAAAATAAAACTCTGAAATAAAATAGGAAATGTAAAGGTTAGGCTTGGACAGTATAAAGTAATGCTGGCAATTATACTGAGGGAATAAGAAATATTACACATGAAAAATGAAGAATTGCACATTGCATTGACAATTTATATTAGTATTTTTTAAAATTCTGGTTTAAACTTTGCAGCAGAAGAAATTTCTAGTTTTACATGCGCACAGTTTTTTGCCTGGCACGGACCCTCAGAAATACTTTTTTAAAATTTAAATTGCAGACAGATTTGTGGCAAAAACAACATGTAAACTCTGCCAAAATGTCCATAAAACAGACTGAAAGGCACCACTTATCACAAATGTTTAAAACTGTTGGATGGGGACAGAATATAAAATAAAACAGCGATAACTGGCAGTTTAGAGTTCCAAACTAATTTTTCCCTCCTAAAGGTAGAGGTTTAAACATTTAATGCATATACAATACATAAAATTAGATCCACGCATGGTGTCCAAATGATAAAAGCCCATAATAGACCAGAAAAGCACTCAGAGAGCGCAGTACTCCGCCAAGGCTGCTCAGTCGTCGTGTGATTTATGATGGATAAGTCCTGATAAGTCCACAGTGGTAGATTTGTTGTAGGATCGCAATCATGTTATCGTCAGCAGGCAGCTGATTGGTTGTCATAGTTACAGTGATGCCGTGCCGCTATCAATGATACAGAAATCTTCAATAAAGTCATGGATCCAGACTATAAGCCGCATCACTGCCAAAATCTAATCAGTTGGTCCTTGTGTCATTTCTGACCTTCCCTGAAAATTTCATCCTAATCCGTTGGTCCATTTTTGAGTAATGTTGCTAACAGAAGGACAGAAAGACAAACCAATGCTGATCGTCTGCCAAGTCTCTGCCTCCTTGACGGAGTAATAACCACACTGTCTAGCCTGTATATCATGTATTATTTTCCCGTTGTTTTCTCAACTGTTTAATAAAGGTAAAATACCTCAAAATATATCTTGAACTAAATAGAAGATATTGCAACATTTCTGCAGAAAGACACTTGTTGCACAAAGAAAAATGTACAGCATAAGCTAGCAAACATCCCACTTGTGTAATCTGCAACTGCACAAGACACAAAATAACAATAAACTAAAACAAATCAGTTAAAATAAAAGAAATGGTAAAATCTTGTTAAAATATCTATAACTGTCCAGATGCACATTTTAAATTCCAAATAAGATCAAACAGCTTCAACTGATGACTGAAAAGAAGAAAGAAATACTGCTAGTAATTTAAAAAAAATGGCTGAGCAACATGAAAAAGTCAAGAAAATTAGGACTAGAGATGGCAAAAACAGAAGAGATGAAGAGAAGCATCACCAGTGACACTTTTCTATCACAGCAGCACTAATGTTTTCAGTAATTTCTGCTTAAAATCACTTTGTTTCTTACACCTGCACATTTTGCAGCTTTTAGGTTGGACATACCTGTAATAAACCAGAGTGTCATCGACTGCGAGCAGCAGAAAAGGCATGACGGTGTAGCAGATGGCGAACTGAGTGGCTGCCCAAGTTAGGATGTCGTAACCCGACTTCAAAACCCTGGAGCCAAGGAAGAGGTGGCGAACAGACTTCCTCACCTGATGGGAAGAGATGGAGAAGTTATTGTTTTCACACAGGGACAAGGCTTACTGTCTTTAAGTTATTCCGTTGTCAGATTATATGCATTTCGACTACCGAATCTGCAGTATTTTTGTACGTTTTATTTGGCTGTTGAGCTTTTTTCTATTTAAAGTCAGATGCAGATCAATAAAGTGTTGGTGTTACTCTAAAATTTGAGATGAAAGCTGTTCCTGCAGAGGTAC
Source organism: Amphiprion ocellaris (assembly GCF_022539595.1). NCBI lineage: Eukaryota > Metazoa > Chordata > Actinopteri > Pomacentridae > Amphiprion > Amphiprion ocellaris. The sequence continues at coordinate 24,217,047 of NC_072774.1, forward strand.
GAGTTTTGACTGAACAGATATTAATTATATTTCTAGAGAAAAGACACTTTGATACTGTAAAGAAAAGTTTTTGTTAGCAGTTTTGCTCAGAAAAATGAGATGGTTTCCTTAATCTTAACATTGCTATCATAATTGCAAAGTTGAAACTGGAAAAAGAACTGTCCCGAGTATTCAAAATTTACAGTACGCAGTTTTGTTTGTCATTTTATATATTGGCATACAGGTAAACTACTCACAGCTCTGGCAGCCACAGTGATAGGGATGGCAGTGAGGAAGGTGAAGTAGTATCCTGGATAAACTCCGTGCCACAGAGCCGACAGGATGAAGGTCAACGCCAGCCGGTGCTTCGGCGCTCGGTCGTAACAAACCCTGAGAGGAGAATAAAGAGAGGAATTAAATTCAGGAAGTTCTGATTATGGCCATGTAAAGCCGAGTTAACATTTGCAGAACTTACGTCTTGAGCCAAATTCCTGTTCGAATATTCCAGTTGTCTATGAAGGTCTTGAAGCTGGTTGCTGTCTGAAAAAAAGATCAGTCGGTAAAGTAACTGCGTGCTCCGTTTATTAATCACTATCACACTGAAATCATGGGTTGGTACCTCGATCCCAATGATGTTGAGGTTGCTGATCAGGTCCCAGGATGGTTTTCCATTTTCATCCATCCCCAGGAAACCATAACCGGCAGCGTTGTTCACTGCGTCAGCTGCAATGACAGGAAAACAACCACATGACTGCCACGGTAATGGAAAATAAAAAGCGTCTCCATTATATGAGCAGCAGATGACTGGCCGGCTTTTACGAAACAACCTGTTCTCACCTAGTGTCCAGGCAAAGTAGAATTTGGGCCTCGCAGCTTGTATGGAGAAGAAGGCGTATGTGAGCCTGGTGAGGAAAGAGGCTCTGCTGACGAAGTCGGGGTCGACGTTGTACTTTATCGGCAAAGAACGAGTCACAGTGAGGAAGAAGAGCATGCAGCCACTGCAGACCAGCAGCTTTCTACAGACAGAATCCTGCAGAGGAAACAGAAAACTGCTGAGCATTCATGGAAACACACAGTACAAATACATGACGGCTCGGTGACCTTAAACTCCGACAGACTGTATATAAAAGGGTAGACGTAGCCTCTACATTTGAAAAAGGAAGCCAGTATTACTTATTAAACCTGCTTTCTTTCTAACAGCCAGCAGGGGGTGACGCTTCTGGCAGCAAAACAAAGTCAGATTCTATAGAAGTTTGAGAAAATTAACTGACTTCTCACTTCATTTGTTGCCTCAATGAACATTTTCTTAATGAGTTTATGGTCTGAATCACTAGTTTCAAGCCTCCAATAATAGAGCATGTTGTTTATTCTGTAAACTATGATCCAGTTTAAAGTAAAATAGATGGCAAAGCAGGATCTCTTTTTAAAAGAATTTTAACATTCACAGTGCAGTGTGCACACATACAAGTTAAAAACAAAAATTTTTTGCTTCTTGATACAAAAACAAAACATATTTTCCATGATTAATCTACAGTGGAAATCTGTTTAATAAAACATAACTTACTTTTTAAATTCAATAATTAAAAGCCTCTCAAATACACGTAGTTTTCTTTATAAGTTCATCTATAAGTTTGTTGGCATTTGGACATCACCAAAATGAGGAAGACTCAAAAAACTCAGTCAGTTTGATTATTTAAATCAGCACCACAAATCAGCCCAAAGCCATCCAGAGCAAAATCAACTCTATTTTGAATGTCTTTGCCAGCATTGCACTATACAAGGGTCCTAAAAATATAATTTTTTATTTCTGATCCAGATACACTAGCCTACAAAATCACCCTGTTATTCTCCAGCGATTGTTTCTTTCCAAACAGAGTTATTGCAGCCATCTGGTGCAAATTCCTACATTTTTTCATATCACAGATAACAATATACAGCAGTTTTTTCCCCCAATATCGTGCAGACCTTAGCATTGGCAAAACTCCACACTCAAGTCTTTAAAAGGGTATTTACACTGAGTGACTATCTATGGTTATCTATCTTTTATATACAGCCTTATGGTAACACTAAAATCTTATTAGATATACAGGAAGACTGTAAATGAGTCAGATGTCTGCAATTGAATAACTCCAGCTGTTTAGGAGCCAAGCAGCATTTACTTAAACTTCAGAGAATAAAACAAGAACCAAGGTAAAAGGGAAATGTATGCTTCACGATGAATTTATTCTAGATTTCAAACAGGACAGGGAATTTAATACTAAACTTGTGCCATTTTTAGATATTAAATATTAAAAGTAAACCACAACATCTTTCTCCATCTCCTCGTACGACAATATTAATCTCAGTGAGGATCAAAATGAAACCAGGAGAAGCCTGCAGGACACATCTGTATCATGAACTTACCGTAGGTGACGGTTCTGGAGTCTTATCATATCCATTCTGTCCATTACAGGTTCCAGAGTGCAGCCTGAGCCTCCTGCTGATGTGTCGGCCCTCGATGAAGTCTGTATAATCCTTATAGTTACTGCACGGCCCCACCAAGATGCTCAGGAAGTTCAGGTTATAACTCAGGTACTCGATGAGAGAAGGCCTCACGCTGCAGAGAGACAGGAGAAACAAAACAGTCTGTGATCACTTTAGGTGAAATGCAGCAAAAATTTCATTCTACATTGGATGGATGTAAGAAAAATGCATGCCATGTATCTTTAAATAAAAGTTAAACAATGAAACAGTGGTCCTGTAAACCTATGATGTTGCTTCCAGATGTAAAGGTTAGGTTACGTAAAAGCACATATGCTGTGATGCTTTAAATTTATCATTATAAATGTTAGAAATTAGCTTCTGATCTGGCTCCTCTAGATCCTCCAATTAAAGCATTCAAGGAAGCCAGCTTTGGGTATCAAAGCTGGTTATGAACTGTGACCAAAAATTGAAGAATCTGGAAATTATTTTTAAAACCTGCTTTTCAGTTTGCAAATCAATTCCACAAAGCAAAGTTGTCACAAACTGAGCTGATCTGTTATAAATGCATTAAAGAATGTATGTAAAGTTACAGTACAACTAGAACTTGCAAGTAAAAGTGGAAACAAATTAGTCAAATTAAACCGTACCCAAATCTACAGGTAGTTGCAGGAATTTTTAAGTAAGATACCAAACAGAAGAGAATCATATTTACTGCAGGGTTGCTTTTCTATGCATTTCTAAATTCAGTTTAAAAATGGCATGCGTGCTACACTGATGAATGTGATTTTATCAGTTCACATGCGCAAAAATGTGAGGTTTCCATGCAAAATGATGCCTCTTCTAAGTTCTCAGCATGCTTTTTTTCATGAACAAGCTATTCACCATGATTTCATCTGCTTGTCTTTGTCCTTCGTGGCTAAAGGAAAAGAAAAGGTTATTTATTCTTTAACCAAAGTGTTAATTCAGATGCATTCTGGCATCATTTAGGTATTTATCCTCCTGTGCACAGATACACTTTTATCCTACAGTGTGAACAACAGGCAGGTTAAATTAATTAAAGGAAAAACATAAAGCCAGGGATAGATGTTTTTCCATTATTTTGCCATCTGTCTGTAAATGCACCACAAAGATCAAGTTTAAAAGAAAGAAAGAAAGAAAGAAAGAAAAAGGCTGAATTCATTTGAAATACAGACCTCTAGTCCATTTATTCTTAGTTTTCTTTTACTAAGAAAACCCTCATTTCGGTCCCTTGGAATTATTTGAGAAAGTCTATTTTTAAGCTTCTATAGTCTTAGTTATGTGAAAGAATTTCACAAGAGAAATGTATTTGAAAGGTACTGAACATATAATGAAAACATCTGCATTGTCTCAACACACAATAATCACAAAACAATGCAACTGGAATCTAATGTAATATAACTTTAAAATGTCAAAGGAAAGGGCAGATTTTAAGTACATTTCAGAACAAACAAACATCAATAGATGATGTAGTCACACCTCCTGTCACTTTTGGTACAACATGATATTAATTAACCTTGCATGCTAATGAATAATAATTTGCATACCACAGTTTTGCATTGATGTAAATAATATCAGTGATTTTGTGTATTTTTATCAGAAAATATGTACTCATTTTGTCACCAGTCATTTCTGGATGTTGTCTGTCATCTCTCCGATAAACTGAGAACAGGTTAAACTCAGGTTAAATAGATGACTACAGTTTACCGTTGGTCCCTAAACGTCTCACATGCAGCCTGCAGAAGATACAATTATGCAGCTGCAGTTTACTCAGACAGATGTGAAAATACAATACTTTGAAAAGACTGAAATAAAGAGTTCTAATGTCAGATTTACCCAAGTTTAAACCAAATAATATAATCTAAATTAGCTGTTTTCTATGTGCATTTAAAATGTAAATACAGCAGCCAATCATATTCACATAATTGTAGGAAGCTGAATTACTGATTGTGATTACTTTTCATGTATATTTGCAGCTCTAGCACTGCGTTAGTCACTGTAATTTAATGTAGTTTCACAAAGCAACATACAAAATAATGAGCCCTGTATAATAAATACAAACATTACTATAATTAGTTTTTTTTTTTTTTTTTAAAGAATGAAAAACTTACTTTATGGCCATAAGCTTCTGCTCTGACGTCAGCTGTTCGGGTTTCTTACACATACCTGAAAAGAAAAACAGGAAGCTAGATATAATAATAATATTAAATTTCACTCTAATAGATATTTTTGATAAAAGACATTTTTTAAAAAGTGTGTTTTTACTTCTTACCATCATGCAGCTGGAAGGCCAGAGTGGTGATCTTTTGGGTGACAATCATCAAAGGTCTGAGCAGAAGAAGGCAGCAGGTAAATCATTTTAATAATAAACTTGATTTTGTCAATTTTGGAATTGATTAGCATTAAAACTATATTAAAGAGAATGTTAAATAGTGATATAGGTGGGAAATTTGAATATGATTTTATAGAGAATGCAGCTCAGAAAACATGTCAGTCCTATGAGAAGGATGTTTTAGTGAAAGAAACCACTTTCTAATCATTAAATACATTCACAGCATAAAACAAAGGGTCTCCCATGTTGCAGCATGCTGAGCTTCTGCACAGAATTTACTTTGCAGGTGAATCGCTTCATTCTTTTCCAGCAGTGCTGAATCAGGTCACTTATTAATCCAGTCATTCCACCCTCAGAGTTTCATTCAGTCATGCCTTTTTGAAACAAGTACAGCCAGATTTTCAGCCTGTCAAGTTTAGAGCTGTGAAAACTCACATCCTAAGGTTTGTTCCGCTGATAGAATGGTGCTGGAGGGTAGTTTTAAATGCAGTAAACAGTAAAATACAATAAGTGACACTGAAGAGATGCAACAGCGGAGGCCAATAAGGTCTGTACAGTGAGTCTCACACACTCTGGCCTTGTTTCATTCACAGATACTGAGCTCTCTGTCCAAAGAATGTGAGTGTGTTTGCACAAAGGCACATATAAACTAAGTCTCACTCCCATTCTGTCCCCGTTCGCCTCCCTCTCCCAGTCACACATTCTGGTTTCTGTCTGTGAGTGGGCTGCATTGTGTGCACAGCATGGAAAACTGAGGCGGAGAGGTTCTGGCCGTGCGGCTGGCGGTGCCAGCTCAATGAGGGCTGGCAGTGGGCTTTAGAGAAACATTTTCTGGGTGCCAGCCGGTACATGCAGCACTCCACCACTGGAGCCCAAAGACTGTGTTTTCCATGTAGATACGGCAAAGTAAATAACAGTTTGAGTTCATTCAGTGCCAGATTCAGAAATGATCAGCTTTTGGACAAACTGAGACTTTAAGGACAATTTGGAGATCAACTAATACATCTGCAGGGAAAGCAGAAAACAAGAATGAGAGCTGTTAGGTCAGAAAAAGTGAGTCACTCAACTTTTGTTCAACCTGATTAATTCATTAAATGCTGGTTAAATAGTGTTTGCAGTCTGTGATTCACAACCTTTCATACTGGACTTTAACGTTGAAGCCTAACTAAAGCTGTTTCCTGATTCAGATTCATACTGAGGCCTGACTCACAGCTCTGCTCAACACTGGAGTCACATGGAGTTTAAGTGAAGCTGCCAACAAATTCATCCACGCTGGAACCAGGCAGAGAAGTTGCTGAGTACAGGGGACAGCAGAGTCACCTTTTACTGCATCGCACACACTAAATTCTATTACCCACTTTGTCTGGCATGAGCATTTCCACTGGTACAGACTCAGACATTAACCCTACGCACATGACCACAAGATTAGTCAGTTCCATGTTTAGATACATTTCCCAAAGTCTCAGTAAATTAATAAAAGTCTCACATGTCAACAGAATGTGTCTTTCAATTTTTCAGCTCAAAACACACCAAAGATGGTTCATTGTATTCTGATTGTATAACTCCTGGACTAAGTCCAGTTCTAAGCAGACTGTTTCAGTGTCTGTCGCTTTAAATGCAACTCCACTTCTTCTGACCACACCTCCTTCAGGAAGAAGACTCTCCCAGCAGCTAAAAGCCTGGCAGTCGACATACAGAATAAGTATGTGAGATCAACACTTCTATGGCTTTTTCAACCCTTCTCTCTGAGCGATCTTTTTATATGGGAATGTCACCAAATTCACAACACAACTGTTGATTTTAAATCAGTAGCTTAGCAGTGCAGAGCAGCAGCTTGGCAGTTGTCCTGAAGTGACTACTGCTTAATTTGTAGTCTTAAAGGGCTCAGTTTTATACATTACTTTATACTCACTCTGTTGTCTGACACCATCAATAGAAAAACATAGAAATGAAAACACTTTTTTTTGTATGCAGCTGTATTAAAATGTAGTTTTTGTGAGCACAGAGAGCAAGGGAGAAGCAGATGGAAACAGCAGCTGAGTTTGAAGCACAGAGAGCAACAAAAAATACACAATAACCCAACAAGTCTTTGTTTACTGGTGTCACATCAGACTTAAACTTTCCACCTCGTCTGACCTTCTCTTCCCTTTGCTATTTTCACGTAGTTGTCACTTGTGGTTATATAATCAAAGCTAATGGTGACATTAGCCACATTAGCTGCATAGTATGCTAACAGTAAAGATGTTCCTGTTGTTTTGGTGATGCTGCCATGAAAAATAAAAGTAATCCACTGAGCCTTTAGTTCCTCAGATGCTGGGAGTGCATGAAGGATCTTGTGTTTACTCTTGCAGCCAACGTCAGAACATTGGGTGCTGATGACATTTTAAGTGAGCAAAGTGTCTATAGCAAGAGAACAACCTCATTCATCACGGAAGCAGCAGTGAGGGGCCGGGGTTATACAAATGTTTAGCTCAGCAACTATTGGTTCACCTAGAAACTGAATAAAATGCTGACTGTGTTGTAATGCTGGGAGGCTTCTAGTTAAGGAATGGCAGCAGAAAATGTCTTTATATTGTCAGAGACAATACTTTACACCTTCAAGTTTTAAAGACATAAAGATGACAATAAAAATGGATTTTCACCAAATGGGATCTTTAAAAACTATCTTTATTGAATCAATCAATCAATCTAAGAGCTGCAGTTAAGACACGTGGGCTGAGGTTTGATTTCTAAATAGTTCAGTTTTTGACCTTTAATTTATGACATAATGTGCAATCACAGAGAGGGCACTTCCAATCTCACTTTGCTTTTTGTTCCAGTGCTTTAATTTTATCATTTCTTCACAACCGTTCTAGGGTTTCAAAGTAACCCTTCAAATAAAACCCTCAACCAACTGTTCTGTCTTGCTTTGGTGAAAAAACTGGAGTTGCCAGGAGGCAGCAAGCACCTTAACTCTACCTGACTGAACAATGTCAACTGTGAACAATCCGTGTTGCGGCTTTTTAATCAGTGTTGTCGTGTTTGTTTAGGGCTGTGGTTCTGACCAGGGTGTGAGTAGGTATCACACACTCTGGAAAGGTTAACTGATAATGAAGGACTCGCTCTGTGACTGGAATAACTAATGAGCTGTCAGCAAGAAGGTGCGGCAGAGAAATAAGATGGCAGCAAAAAATGATTCAGCTTTTCCTCACCCAGAGAAGTCCGTGGAAAGAATCCCATAGTTGAAGATGAAGACTCGGCTCACTTGGCATACTGTCAGGTAGCCCATAGCGGTCAGCATGGAATACCTGCAAGTGGAGGAATGAACAAAAGTCACACATTTCAGAGATGTTCTTGTGATAGAGACATGACAAGCAGGTCTAACACTTCTTAGTGTATCTATAGTTGACTCATCAGTTGTTACTGTTGAGGTGGATTAAGAAACTCCTTTGAAGAGTTTCTTGAAACAGCTACACAATAAAGCAATTACTCACATGGAATAACTGGAAACGACAGTCACATCTCTTCAACCTCTGCATTATGAACCAGATTCCGCAAGATTTTTTTCCTGCTGTTTAGAACTTTCACACTTACATAAATATACATCACCACAAATCCTTCAGTCTCAAATTATTACCTAACAGAGCTGATTTTTGTGTGTGTGAACTATAGTGTCCTGAGTTTGTCTTGACTCACTCAGTTACCTCCTATCACCCTGTAACACAGGTGTGTGTAACAGGCATGTTGATACTGGAATGCATTTGAACAATACTGGTTTTGTCTTGCTCTGCCTGAAGATACATGTGAATACCACAACCAAACTGACTGATGTTGCTTCATTCTTGAAGAGAGACAAAAAAAAAACAAAACACACTGACAGGACACATTTCAGGCATATTATTTGAAGAAAATGAAGAAAAACTGATGTGCATTCGCAAAATTCCTCAAATATACTAAAAACATGGCAGGAGGGAGAGAAATGGGTGTGTAAACATGCACACAAACAATCTGTTGTATTTATCCAACAGACTGGTTTGGCAGGAATGTGTGCCTGCCTTTCATCTGATGTTCTTTATGTCAGTTTCATGTTTGTAAAGACAGTATTTTAGGTCAAGACACGTTAACTTGCATTATAATCTGTATTGGAATGTGTGACTGGCAGGGAATAAACAAGGAAGTGTAAGGACAGGAGCAACAGCAAAAACATTTGTTTAAGATTTAAAAAGAAAAATATGTCTCTCTGAAACACATACAAGATCAGTGGTTTCTGGGCAGGCCAAACTGATTTGACAGGAAAACAACAATAGCAAGAATTGCATCCCTGCTGTGGAAATTCATTGCGGTCGTAACAGCTGTGTCATCCGTCTGTCAACATGACGCGACAGACATGTCAGTCTGGTCTACAGACAAACCTCACAGCAACTGTGATGAAGGAATGTAACAGGAAGGGTAAGTGTTTCGTGGGTTGGTCCACAACTAGACCAACCAGGCAGCAAGACAGTTTAAAAAGCAGATGAAAGAACTCTACGTACACGAGGAATGCATGATAACTCCCCATAATATCTGATATGTTTCTCTGGAACAAATTTTTACACACTCATTTCTGCACAAGCAATCATTTGGTCTCCATTACATAGCCATATCCGAGACTTTTCTGTGGCTCTATGAAAGCCAACACTTACTTGTGGACATTGTTGATATCACTGTTGATAATGATCAAGTAGTTTGCAAACACCACAGTCAGAATGTGAGCCGAGTACCTGCAGAACAGAACACATGGTCAGAAAACGTGCCTCATCACATTCACTATTTAAATAATTCAGCACTCTTTCAGCCAACATCTGACATTATGCTGTTTGTCTGTAGCATGGTGATGTGTATGAATTCATACAATCTAGACAGATTTAATCTGCTGTTAATGCAGCAAATGCAACCAAAAACATTTCCAACATGTGTCTAGAGGTGCAATGATTGATTAGTTAAATGCCAAACATTTTGTTAAATGATTCATCATTTTGAGTCATTTTTTTTAAAGGGAAAACAAGTCTAAATTCGTTGTGCTACCTTCTTAAATTTGAATATTTTCACACTCCTTTGATCAGTATGACAGTAATATGAATATCTTTGGATTGTGGACATCATTTTGGGCTAAAGAAACAATGATTGTCAGTTTTCACCATTTTCTGACATTTTATAGACCAACCAACTTAATTAATCAAGAAAATGTTGGACAGATTAATCAGCGAAGAAAATGTCAGAACGGTCGACAGAGTTCAACTGCTAAAGATAACTAACTCTCACATATTTCATCTGAACACATGTGTATGGTGTAGAATTGCAGTAAAGGAAATTAATGCAGTATTTTATACCATCCGAAGCAGAAGATGAGAAAAGCGATGCCCAGCAGCGTGGCCACGGCGTGTCGGACCAGAGGGTTGGCATGTCGAGGACTGAGGTAGAGACGGAACCAGAAGGCAGCACAGAGAGCAAACAGCTGGCAGGCCAGAAAATTCACCTGGATGGGGAGAAAGGCAGTTATTATGGAGGTTTTCAATGATAGAGATGTGTTGTTTGCTGTGATATTAGTTAGGTAGACTATCAAACAGCTGGATATAATGCATGATAGCTTAATTTTTTAAATTTTGTCATGCAGGGGCAGAGCGAAAGGTGGCCTGGGGAGGCTGCAAATACATTCAGAATTTAAGTTACATCCAGCAACTATGATTTTTTTGGCAGAACCATTTGTGCATTTAAGCAACACAACCAGCCTCCATTCAACCATGAACCAGAACCAAGTAGTTCTGACCAACCAGAACATGTTTACGCTTATTATAGTCATAAATCTGTGGACACAAGTCACGCAAACTGCTGAACAAGATGAGACTGATCCAAAAAGACAGAAAACACAAAACAAAAAGACTGCATGGACACAGTGGGATGTCTCTACTTGGTGGATTTTCTGAGCAGAACAGGGCAAAGTTACAAAAATAGCAGATTATACTGTGTTCGAGTCCTCAAGGGTAATATTGTTCTAATGAAACTCCTGGCAAATTTGGACATTTAATTTTTGTAAGGAGTATTTTTTTTACTAGGAATACATCAAATAATGCCCAATCAGTGCCTATAGGTCACTGAAAACGCATTCCAGTACAGTCACAGCTGATCATGGAATCACAGTGGTCCCTGAAATGGCATAAAAACTGATAAACTTCTAAAAATCAAGAAACACATAATCACAATTTGATTCCAATTTATGCTGTAATGAGGTGGAATTATGCATCAAAATTACATAGAATTAAATAATATTAATAATTTTGAAAAATGTCAATTTTGTTGGTGTCCCAGTTGGCTAATTGTGTTTTGCTGTTGGCCATTTTGATAAGGAAGAAAAAGTTTTACATGCTGTCTTCAAAAAAAATTTCTAAATTGGATCGGATATAATTGGATAACCTGCTGGAACCCACCAAGGAAGAGCTAGCATAGCCATGTTTTAGCCAAAATTATCATACCAATAAAGAATAGAATAGAATAGATCTTTATTGTCACTGTTGCAGAAAACAATGAAAATCAGTTTAGTACCCTCCGAATAGCAGCATTAAAAATTTACTATTTAAGGCAATATTAACAAACCCTAAAAATATATATACACAATTGAAATTTAAGTGTGAGGTAGGTGAGCTATTCATAGCTATTTTTACATATTATCCTAACATGTATGAAATTATTTAGGTAAATATTAAATACAGTCATATTTTTAGCAAATAGGCCTATGTGGTGGCTGTGGTCAAACTGTTAAAAAATACTAGTAGAATTTTTCAAAAATATTAACAAAAGTGCCCAAATCCACATTGTGTTTTTGTATTTTTAATTGTTTGTGGTTATTGAAAGACTTTTTGTCTTTAATTTCTCTGTTGTTTACTTAAAAATGAATGGTGTTCCATTGTGCCAGTAGCACCTGTAAATAAAGACATATTGTGTTTAATAAGGAGTGCTCAGTTCTGTGCTTCTTTACTTTTTCTGGTGTTTAGAGAATTAGAGAATTATACAAACATTTAGAAAGTATCCCCTTTAACCAACACTACATGGCAGTATTTCCTGCAGGAGCACCCAGTAGCAACAACAAAAGACCGTTTGGCCAGAAAAAGTAACATTGTGCCACTCCAATGTCCACTTTTCAGGTTACAAAAAAGTCTAAATCCCCTACTTCAAGCTTCTTAAATATACATATTTTTGGCTCCTTAAATCTCCATGACAACAATATGAGTATCTTTGGATTTTGGACAAAAATAGTCACTATTTCCCTCTTTTATTCCACAATTTGACAGACCAATCAACTAATTGTTTAATCAGGGAAATACCTGAGCGACCAAAAACAAGCAAAAAAAAACCCAAACAAACTTGACATTGAGCCCCTCGAGTGTAGTTCAGGTGCTCAGAAAACACATGGAGCCTCTGATTTATTACCATCATGAACCACGATGTGGGCGTCGATGTAGGAATCAGCTCCATTCATGACCTGGAGCAACAGGTCTCTAATCAAACACTCGGTACCGGCAGTCAGTCGGTTCCTACCTGGTCCAGAGGGAAACCCAGCAGCTCACTGACGGGCAGCAGCCACTTGGATCCGGTGGTTTTGAACGCCGGCTCGGCCATCCTCGCCCCGGTTCTTCCCGCTGCTCGGTTCGCTTCTTTTTCCAGCCAACTGGTCAGAGTTTACTGCGGCTCAGAAACATTCTCTGCCGGAGGATCCCTGACAAGTCAAACCAGTCCGCAGAGCAGGGACAGATCTGCGGTTCTCCTCCTCCTCCTCCTCCTTGGTACCAGTCAAGCCGGACTGGGACAAATAAAAAGCTTCTCTGGTTGCTACTTGCGAAATAAAATCTTGTTTGACTCCTATAAAAAGCTTTTCAGTAACTCTCACATAAACTTCTGATGGCGCACTAACTCCTGAGTATTATCTGGGGCTTTTATTTTGAAAACAGATCAGCTGATCTCATTAGGATGAATTCCTCCTCCCTCCATAACTGCCCCTCCCTGGCCACTGCATGGGCTGAGTTTTAATTCCCGGTCTTTTCTTGGACGGTTGTGGTCTTATTATCTTTCAATATCAGTAAAATCATTTTACTGGTCTGAGCAAATCAAAAGAAATGGTTTCGAGGTGTGTTAATCCCATGTTTTGACAGTAAAAAATAAGAATCTGTGTTTTTTTTTAAATGAAAGAATATACATGAGAAAAAGCTTTGTGTTTTGTAATATGTGCAAGTGTAAGAATAGAACTTTTGAGTGAGGACACCCCTGGCACACTCTGACAACATTAATGTTTTGGCTCAACAAGAAAAACTGAATATAATATTATAATGATATTATGGTCACCTAACAAACTGCATTAAGTTAGCAGAATTTGCATTTTTTTCATTTAAAGTTATTTTTACTGGCAACATATTTAATGTTTGGTATTAAATTTGATTACTCAAAAAAAGTTGTTCCAGGTACTGTTTTCTGTGTAATTTTAATCAAATTTGAAGTGTTATGTACTTAATTACCACAAGCTTTTAAGCTGACAAGCATTTTTTTAAAAAATTTGCTCCACTTAGAGTTTCTTCAGTATCTTTTTTTTAATGCTTTGGTTTATATTGTAGTTCTTAAGAAACTAACTCAATCAGCAACAGAATTTATCTGATTTTGTTTTGAACTGTAGCTATGTATTTTTTGAACAAACAATATTTAAATCTTGAAATACCAGACAAAAAAGTCAGTCGAAACTACACACAATATTAAACTGAGGCAGTTATATGTCTATTCAACTCATTGAATTGATATTTGAAAACAAAGATTTTTTAATTTAAATCAATAAATTCTAAGATTTATCTTACAGACATATATTTAAGTACATCAGTGGTTGTCAATACTTTAGCCTAGATTTCTGAAAAATTATTGAGGCATACTGTATTTTTCAGATTTTTTAAATTATAGAAGTTTAAATAGGCTCATGAATATGTTTTTGCACATTACAAGTTGTTTACACTATATAATATGAAATTTTACTCATTAACAGAAAAATAATTTACACATTCCTGTATACTCAGCACAGCTGTCTCACTTTAAACAACAACAAAAAAACACTGTAAATATATTACTTTATAGCTTATTCTCCTGGCTTGCAACACTTGCTTTTTTCTGCTAGTCATTGTCTGCTGTTTTGTAGCAAAACACCAAATAAAACTCCTCATATATCAAAACCCACTTTGAAAATTGCTGAATTATCATTCCCGTTGCACAGCTCAGTAAAAAGGTCATTTGCAAAATGACTGAATGCTTTTTACTGAGACATCAATGGCCTGCACAGCTTTGAGACATTTGGGAGTAAATGTTTATTAAGTGTAATGCACTTGTTGCTGCGAGTCATAATTAATACCCAAATATCACATTCTGCCGGTAGCTAGCAAACACTCTCTGTTCAAGGTGAGCCCAAGGGTGACATTTAAGAAGTGGCAGCAGTAATGAGTTCAGCTTCAAATGCTGGAATTCCCCAATGATAAACAATTAATGTGACATTTAAAGAATCCCTACAGGACAAGATTTTTGGCTCTCTTCAACACTGAAGTCAGGGGTCAGGATTTGCAGCAAAATAAAAGCTTGGAAGAGATTTATTATCTTCCCAAAGGACACTTCAGCATCTTTAAGGGTTCGTTAAGGAGCTTTCTCCACCTGAAAGGTCGTCTCTTGAACATGTATTTAATCCTGCCGCCACAATTCTCAAGGTATACAGAACAGATTGACCTACAACAATCAGCCACAACATTAAAACCACCTGCCTAATACCGTGTACATCCCGCTTGAGCTGCTAAAACAGCTTTGATTAGTAAAACCATTGGCACAGAGCCTCTGGAGGTGTCCATGGATCAAGTTTGTTCCTGAACATCCCATAGAGTCTCAGTTTGATTACAATCTGGGGATTTCAGGAACTTAGGTAAACAACTCGAGCTCTTGGTTGTGTTCCTCGAGTTGTTCCTCAAAAGTTTTTGCAGTTGGTGCTTCGTCTGCAGCAGTGTTTAGGTTGGTGCTGAAGCAACATCCATATCAGTGGTTTTAATGTGGATCGTTAACAATATTAATCATGTCCACAGTACAAGTTCCTAACACAGCATATCCAGTCTTAAATGTCCCCTGAGTTCAACATGAAGTGAGTAAACCCCAGTCCAATTACTTTAAATTACACTAATTTGCAGCATCTTATAATCAGGTTAAAGTGCCTGTATTTGATCATATGTATAAATAAAAGCAAATACGTTCAACTACAGTGAAAAATATGTGGCCCAAATCACAACCTCACTGCAAGTGGTGAGATTTAATTCTTTTATAATTTAATATTTTACAATTTTATCTTTTTTTCATGGCAGAACACATGATTCTTTTCAGCTGCTCTCTGCTGGAGGGATTTTTCTGCTATGTCCTCCACTTTAAGCTTACCTTTTTTGGCATTTTCATCAATGTTCGGTACCATATTGATGCTCTCGTTGCTTCTCCCATCTCTATGAAGTGTCACAATCTAATTTATTACCTGTTCAGGCAAAGTTTTACGACGTGGGGCCATTCTACTTTAAACACAGCCTTGACCTAAGCTAAAAACTTCTGTGATGTTCACAGGTTCTTTTACTGCCTTCTTAATATAGTTTGCTTTTGCAGGAAATTATATGTGCAGCACTTTTGTTTAAGTGGTCTGTAGTCATGCTTATTACAGTGGCCACTGGTGTACTCACCTTAGTTGCTTTGAGATTGTGTTTCAGGAGCCAGTATTTTCAATGAGGTCATCCAAGGTGTTTATTTTTAATGAAATATGAGCTCCAGTGCCCTGAGCTTCAACTTAAACATAATGTTTTACAATCACTGTAAGATATTAAAGAATTTAACACTTTAATAATAATATTGCACGGGAGCATACTCAGTTGAGCTGAAGAGAAGAAAAGATGCACAAAACAAATAAATTAGCTTTAAACTCTTGAAACCACTCTGCATGAAAAATTCATGCAATTATATGGCTATAGAAGAAAATAAGATGCACTAACATAAACATCATAGTGTCTCATGATATTAAAATTCAAACTAGTCCTTGTCTTTGGAGGAAAATAGAGACTGTATATATATTTTTTACTAACTTGTACAATACTGATCTGCATTCAGAGCAACCTATTATTTTGCAGGTTATAATTTTATGCAGAGAAAATAGATTTAAAAAAATCAAAACATAAACGGAAAATAGTATTTAGCAGGTAAGCAGAAATTTAGAACAGTCAGAAAAATTTTGTGGCATGAATTTACTGAATGAACCTAACTTCAATGCCGATATAAAAACTGTAAGAATTTTGGAATATTATTCTGAAGATTACAATTTTATCCAGAGAAAATATCCACAGAATTAACTTATGAAGGGAAAATAATATTAATAATAAAAAATAGAAATACTTTATTGATCCCCAAGGGAAAATTCTGTGAATTTCAATGAAACTTAATTAATTTAGAATTAAACAGATAAGCAGTAGCTTAGAACAGACAGGAAAATCCCGTGACATGAATTTACAGAACCAGTCAATTTCATGCAGATAAAATCAAGCTATAAAGGAAAAAAAAATATCTAAAGAAAATAATAGAAATTGAAATAATACTTTATTGATACCCAAAGGGAAATTCTGTGAATTAAAATTGAAATTAATTTAGAACCAAACAGGTAGTAGTAGTTTAGAACAGACGGGAAAATCTTGTTACATGAATTTACTAGATTAATATAACGATATAATTTTGTAAGTTGGTTCTGTTGTCTTCCGCAAAATGTGTCACTTCCGCCACCTAGTGTGTTTTTCCGGAAACACATGAGGCGTGACAGGTGACCTCGCCTGTTTACATCTGCCAATGAACACGTGGCACCCTACATCTGAGGCCCTCATTGGCCAGTATGATAGCGATTTGGGCGGGGACTCTGTCGTGGAGGACCAATAGTGTGAGGGATGTAAATTCCGTTTGAAAATTTCCCGGGAAATCTGAGTTTCGCGGGAGGGCTCTTGAGCGCGTAAACCGTATCCCTTCATTCATCAGGCCGTTTCCTGAAGCCATTTCCAGACGGGGGAAACGAGAGTTGCGCTACTTTTTAATCCGTTGCATCTGCCTAAATGCACCTTCAGGAGGAAAAATACTTGACAAAAGTCGATAGTTCAGACACTCGTCTTCACTTTGGTCTGATTATTTTTGTCACTATCGCGGCGGATTAGCGGCCATACGGGCTCGAAAGTTGAGAGACAAGAAAGGGGTTACCCCGAATACGCAAGATGAGAAGAGGGATCTCCTCGGCTCCGGACAAAGTGATTTTAGCGGGGGTTGGGGGCTCTCCTCTGGACAATAATATCATTTTAACCACACTGTCGGATCGGTTAAACCCCGGACAGTCGAACGCGACGTATATCCAAATAATAACCACCCCACCGCCTTGCAACGTTACACAGACATCCAGTGTGTGTTTATCCGAGCCTCAGGTCAACAACATTTACACAACTCCACAACAAGCTGCAGCCAACGGAGCCGGACAACGACCCGCTCTGGGGAGACCTCCGGTAATCACACAGCCCGGTTTGGACGTGTTCAGCTCCGCCACAGACACGACAAAGTGTTAGCCTGCTAAGCTAGCCGAGCTTGTTGTTCGGGCAGCTAACGTTAGCTACTTAGCCAGGGCATTCCCACGACTCAACCTAGCGAGGTGGCTAACTAAATACCGCTAGCTAAGTTGCCCAAGTGGGCTGGTGAAGAGTTTTGTTGACTGCAGGGAGCCACGAGGCGAGTTTAAGTTAGTTTAGAGGCATGCAGGGCTGCCAGCTAGTAGCCTGCTAGCTAACTTCGTGGTGCTTTTGCTTCACCTTTGCAGCCAGATGGAAATATTGGTAAGAGATGAGTAACGTTAGCGCTGGCCTAGTGGCTGCTGTTGGTGTCTTAATTTGGGGGTTGGAGGGGGGGGATTGTTGGACTGCTGCTTCTTAGTTAGCTCATTTTTTAGCTTTTTTTTTTTTAACAAGACACGAGCAGCGAAACTTGTAAAGACAAGCAGTTAAAGAGAAATAGCTTCAGGTCAGTGTTGGACTGCTCGGTGGATATTTGTCTCTCTGGAGATGCAACTTGGATGAAGCTTGTAAATGTGTGTTAGCTTTCCAGGCTAGTGGCTGTAATGCTGATCAGAGGACAACATTACTCGGCTGTGACCTTTTTTTAAAAAAAAAAATTCTGCACAAGTGTTGTCTGTCCTGCTGTTGTGTGAATAAAGTGACGCTGTGGAGCCTTTTCAAGTAAAGTGAAACCCGAGTTTGTGCTTTAGTGCTGATTGCACGTTTCCTGTATTCTCATCATGCACAAACCACACAGAATAGTTTGAGCAGCGTTCAGGGTGAGGTTTTGTTCCTGGCTATTCATCTTTCATGAACCAAAGCAGACTCAGTATCTCAGGCTGAAGCCATGAGCAGGCAGTGGGGTGCAGGGAGCTGCTGGCTGATATAAAATGGCTGACACTTTGACTGTCAACAGAGGGCATATTATTCCTTCACTGGTTCCTGCTAGATCCAGCAAGATAAAGTAGTCAGGATGGGTTACAGTGTTGGTTAATATTACCTAGAGGTGAACTGATTTGTGCCCTGAAAGAGTAGCTGGAGGGAAATTCAGTGTAGCTGGATACTGGTGTTGGTGTGTCACTCAAAGGCGCTAAAGCAGGGTGGGATTTGACCAACACGATGCCATGAAACAGTGGGAAATATTCTGTTTTTGGCTGAAAAAACTGCAAAAAATGGATTCCTGCATGGTTATGTGAAGAAATATGCTGCTATAGAGATGCATGTTGGCTTAAATATGGTGTTAAATAGGGAGAAAATGTTTGATTTTATACTTGGACTTCCTCAAACTATTCAAATAATGTGGTAGGTGCATGTTATGTTATTCCATAAGTTGACAGAAACACTGTCCAGCTAGAATTCTTGAATATTAACTACAACATGTCAGGAACACCGAAGTAACTCGATGTGATTAGTGAGTTTCTTCTTTCTTCTCATGTCTTAACCTGACATCAGAATAACTTGAGATTCACTTTAGTTATGGGATTTATTCTTATTTCTATACTTTTATTGGTTTTCTTTGCCATGACTGTGCAGCATGTGGATCAAACTCGAGGGTGTGACTCAGTCTTGAGGTATTTGGGTTTGTCTTGGCCAATCAGTTTGAAGAAAAGCAAGAAGTCACAGTTGCTGTCTCTATACTACGTCATCACATGTATGACAGTGTATGAAACTGCCATAATTTCACTGCACTTTTAGCATTTTGATGTCAAATTTTATTTGTCGTGACAGATTTTATGACCGTTCTGAGGTGAAATAATGCTGTGCTTAATAAAACCGAAATGGATAAAACTGGAGACAATATTCTCCTTTCAGATTTAGCGATCAAAACAAACCCAACAATGGAATATTCTCACTGTGTGTGCTGCCTTTTATTAGACCGTTTATAGAATCTTTAACCTCTTGTTCTTTTCAATGTTTAGTCATTTTGCTGTACCAGGCAACACTTTAGAGACGCTGAGGAGGAAAAAATCACAGTTCTGATGTGTTATTGCTCATGAGACATGACTTCAGGGATTGCTGATAGCAGCCAACTACTATATCTGCCGTTAACATTTATTTTTGTTTCCTCTAAGGCCAAAAGGCGGTTGGCGCTCGATGATTCAGACCACCAGTACCAGTCAGAACCAGCCAGAACTCCACGAGGCCGAGGAGGCAGCTCAGCGGCCAACGGGGCTCGGTTAAAGACACCCAGAAGTAAGAAGCAGACGGCTACGAGAGGCCTTCGGACATCCTGTTTGTACAGTTAATCCAGAATTTTACAGTTTTATATACAGGAACAGTCTTGATGCACTTTGTTTGTCAGGTTGTCATATTGAACAGAGCTGTTGATGAGCATAAATGTTTTTGCAGCTTAATTTTCTTTCTGCTTTTGATCAGGGGAGGTTATGCATTTATATATGTAATGACAAAAGGCCTAGAACATTAATTATCTCAGAAATATACCTCAGCACTGTAGACCTCTCAATAGGTAAATGTCTTTAACACATGGCAGTTTTGTCATTAGTCATCAAAGAGTAAAAATATAAGTCATGAGTAGAAATTTCCTGATTTGATTTCCCAAATTAAATATCACAATATGTATGGAACTGTATACGTATATATGGAACATATATATATATATGGAACTGAAATATGAAATGCACTCTAATATCCAAAAGGTTCATAAAAATAACAATATGAAACATTTGGTTCCCAGCTATTTTACATTATTCATTCATCAACAAAAAGGGCATCTGTTTAGATGTTTCCTGATTTTTCTGTTAACTTTCAACATGAGTTCCCCGTGTGATCCAGCAGACAATCCTTCAAACTTAAAAAAGAGTCTGTGCATGAGTTGTTATGCTCAGGATATAAAGCTACTGCAGTGGTGTGATAAGCTGACTTGTTGATTTTAGTAATTGGACGGTGTTGGAGGGTGAGACGCTGCAGAGGACAGAAGCCGCTCGACTAACTCAACACGTGACATGAATGTTATCAGCTGGAGGTTGTTAAAGCTGACTTCAACCTGACCTGTAGTGTACCAGTGTAGCCGGTTATGACTCATTAAGTCATTTCCCTCTTTCTGGACTAGAAAAACTTAAGCTTTCCAAACATGCTTCAATAAGCCAACCAATAAATGCGATGCAGCACAACAATGGCACAACAAGTGTCTTGAGATGGACAGAGAGTTGATTCTACGTCTTTATGACCCAGATACAACACGAAACTGAATGTAATTCTCATTCAGGTAGATGTTTTTGCAAAGTTGTAGCATGAGATTTGTTAAAATATACATTTGTACATATTGACAATTAGTGAGATAACTTCAGGTTTAGTTGAAAGTTTTCAGAGCTACAATGGTGATTCTTACATCTGTACATCTCCATGGTGACTTATGCTCTTAATATTATTAGTAGTAGCTTTATTGTCTTTATGTTGAGATTGGACAACAATATAAAGAAAATTGGATAGTGCTCCTAAGGCATAAACAGTTAAGACTATTGATCGAAAAAAAAAACTATTTAAGACAAAGCATTACAATTAAATAAAAAATATTAGTAATAGTATATAAAATTAGAAACAAACCATAACTTCTTAGAAGATCCAGTATGGATAGTGAGAGTTTTCAGACTTTATAAACATTTTTCTTTCCCAAATGAGCACAGATATGAGAGCTATTGATTCTCAGCAGAGGAAACTTCTCTTTCTTGCTTTGTTTTTTCTGCTTGACTACAAGAAACAACAAAACCATTTCATTACTTCTATAGGACGTTTTACATCAATATAGTCCAAAGACAGAGGTGGTAAAGCACCAATGTCTTGTACTTCTTGGTCACCTTTTAGAAGAGTTGTGATTAAGCCTGTTTATAAGTTTAAATAGTGTTTTTGACACCAACATTCTGCTGCAGCTGAAGGAAAAAGGCAAAAAATTGTCTTACACGCTATAAGAACAGGCTACATCTAAGCAACATATTTAATAGAATAGACCATTATAATTATAGTCAGATCTACTCATGCTTTAATGATGGGGCAGTGATTTGGTGTGTAAATGCTATTATTAAAGCATTTACACAGTTGGCTCATTTGTTTTTAGCTTCTTTCATGACTTTGCCTGCAGCAGCTCTGTTGCTTTTATTCTTTATTAAATGTTTAAATTCCTTATGTTAGTTTAGGACTTTACTTTGTTCTTCTTGTGAGAAATATGACTCCAGACCTGCTCCTGCCCCTTTTATGTGAACACATTGGTAGCGAGGTTCAGGAATCCTGAGTCGACCAGACCTCTGCTCAAATCTTTCTCGTACCGAGGAAGCCACACTTTGCTTGACTTCCTTTTGTGAAACAAGGAATGTTTTAGTCAAAATTAAATATCAAGCAGAACACTTTAGCATTCTCTTTTATTTTTCTGTTCTTTCTTCTTTTCATCCAATGTAGCGCCCAAATCTCCTCCAGAGAAGACGCGATATGACACATCTTTGGGCCTGTTAACGAAAAAGTTTGTCGACCTTCTTGCTCAGTCTTCTGACGGTGTTCTGGACCTAAATCTTGCTGCTGAAACCTTACAGGTAAATTTATCTCCAAAGAGAACACCTTAACCGCAGGTATCGCTTTGGAGCACAGAAAATGTTGGAAATACTGTCAGGGATTGTGTCTGGTGGTTAATTTAGTCATTGATATTATACAGGAGATTTACAATCCCTCACAGACCTTGAAATTGTGTTGC
The DNA here is from genome assembly GCF_022539595.1 of Amphiprion ocellaris. Taxonomy (NCBI): domain Eukaryota; kingdom Metazoa; phylum Chordata; class Actinopteri; family Pomacentridae; genus Amphiprion; species Amphiprion ocellaris. Next base: position 24,239,161 of record NC_072774.1, read on the forward strand.
ATTACACACATGAGGCGAAACTTCTGGTACTTTTTCTGTCTATTTTTGGACATATACACACACTGCAAGATTTAATATTAAGATTATCTTGTCAGAAGAAGCAATGCACTTCTTATGTGATATCATGGAGAAGCAGATGTGCTTAAAATGGTGCAATAGTACTTTACAGTGAGGAACAAACAAAAGCGAGTGAATCTGGGAAAAAATTGAGACTTCTGGTGAGAACTGGAGGTGAATTTTTAACTAATATCTGTGGCTAATGTTAGCTTTAAGGCCTAGAATATTAGTCCTTGTTTGGCATTGTTTGGATGCTAGCATGAGATTTGTACCCATCCTTGCTTTAACTAAGAAATGTCAAACATGTTTGCGATTATTGGGGTGTCTTTGAGTCTATGAGCATTTTGGGAGGTTTAAGGCACGATCTACTTATATGTTATTTCTTTTCTACTTTTTATTCACTGCATTTCTTATGTCATTTTGCTTTTCTGAGCAATATCTGGCACAAGAATTTCCTTTGTGATTAGTTTTATCTGATCTTATCTGTAACCTCTCATGTTGCAAAATAATCTGAGGCAAACATCGACTCGGGTCAAGATCCCAGTTTGGATTTCTCTTGGATTGTTCAGAGGGGTAAAATGGAGGTAAACCAGCCCAAAAGTCACTTAAATGGCTAACTATCTCGACTTGTATTCTCTGCTTCCAGGTACAGAAAAGACGCCTTTATGATATCACCAATGTGCTAGAAGGAATCCACCTCATCAAGAAGAAATCGAAGAATAACATTCAGTGGATGTAAGCGGTCGTTCGCTCCCTCTACATCACGTAAATGATCAGTTTTAGTCGACCTGTGGGCTCAGTCACACACTGAAATTGATCCTCTGGCAATCAGACTAGACATTTATGTCGTCTGTGAAAAATTAAAGAATATAATGTGATGGATTGATCTCCAGGTCTCCTCCGTCTTTCCTTCAGCTGAAGTCACAAGAGGTTTTATAGCTGTGCTACTCTCAGTCTGCTTGTGTTCTCATTATTAATTTAACTGCTTTAAAGTTCCCTTCATTCATTATGATGGGGTTGACCAAAGTTTGAATGTTAATAAAAATATTTTAGCCAAATCAGTCACTTACCCTGTCTACAATTGAGTCTCGTATCAAATTAACTATGAGAAAGCCTTTTATTTAGGGTTGTTTCTGCTCTAAAATAGAATAGAATTTGGTTTCAGTTTGTCAGTGCATTTACACAATCTGACATTTTTAAAAGTACAGTAAGAAGTGTGCAAAAATAAAATATATCACCTAGTAGAAAAAAAATAGTATGTGAAGTGTATCTATGAAATATGGAAATAGATTATTCTTTTAAAATTATTTGCACATGTACAAAAAAGCATGGCTTAAATAGTGCAAAAATTACATGTAAGGTGCAGTTGTATCTAAACACAAATAGTTTCAGTACATGCATACAAGGTGCACAAGGTGAAGTGTGTGTTTGGTAGAGTTCAGTTCTCTTAAGGCTCTTTTATAGTCTCACTTCATAAGACGTAGGATTAGGGAAACCTAGGAATGCTTTTTCCTATTGAAAAGTAAACTCCCACATATGTTTCAGTCACAGTATTCCTCTGCAGCTTATAGTGAAGATAGTCCCTACATATTGCAAACTAAATCTGTGTTCTACCAGCTCAAATAGAAATTGCAACTGCAGAAAACTGACATCAGACCAGAAGTTTTTTGCACTGTTGAAGCCAAGTCAAATATTTGAAACGATGAACACGAGGTACCGGAATAGTTGCCTGAACTAGCACTGAATCTGTTCCAATTCTCACCCTCACAGGGGCTGCAGTCTGCTGGAGGTAGAGGGAACACTGACCCAGAGACAAAGACTGACGGCTGAAGTTTCTGCACTCGGTGAAGAAGAGCAGAAACTCGAGCAGCTGATCCAGAGATGCAGCCTGGATATGAGGCACATGAGCGATTTGGCAGGCAACCAGAAATATCCTTTTTTGGATACCAAAAGTTAAAATGACTTCTAGGTACTTTAGTGAGCAGGGTTTCATAATCCATTTGGTAAATATTATCAAACTGATGGATAAGTTTGAAAATTGCTCATATAGAGGGTTGATTATATGTAATTATATGTAGATTATTTTTAACAGTGAACTGTCAAAATTGTAAAGCAATTCATGTAGTTTTTATTCCCGGAACATGTTGCATATAGTTGTATGCTCAGTATTAACATGTGCTTCACTGACGTGGGATACCGTTCTATTTCTTTAACCCTTCTGTCTCCACATATTCTTATGTAACATACCAAGACATCAAACAGCTGGGAAACCTCCGAGATCAGACTGTGATTGTCGTCAAAGCGCCCACAGACACCAAACTGGAAGTTCCAGATCCTGATGAGGTTTGTACACCTGGGATAAGCCTGGTCCTATGCTAAAATTATATATTTTTTTTCCAATGTAGATTCTTATTAAAGTTAGTTTTTAGTCCAGGGCTAGGCTGGATATGTGTCTGAGAAAATGGATTTGTCATTGTTGTCCTAATGAACTTCTGCGTTTTGCTGATTTGTCATCTGACCCGTGGCTTACTCTCCTCTTAAAGAAGCAGTTTTATATCTGGTTAAATTGACTGCTGATTGTACCCAGGGAGAATATGCATTATTCAATCTCTAAAACAAGTGTAGCTGTGGGTCTGGAACACAGATTGCATCACAAGGCATTTTCCTGTAACCATATAAGAACACTGCAAATTTGCAGTCTTTACAAATGCTCATTTTGGAATATTTTAAGAGGTCAAATATGAGTTGGCTTTAAAGTATTGAATTTATCTTTCTATTTGTACTGATGGTCATTAAAGTAACTGTCTTTAATGTAGTGTCATTCCCAGCTGATGCACATGTCCAGGAACACCAGTGCGTATCTTTTGACACTGGAAAAGAGACTTGATGTTTGTTATCTTTCACTGGAACAGTCCATCTTTGTAGTCAAGGTGAAGCCTATCAGTTTCTCTAATTTTGACTTTTCAAAAATGTTTTCCTCCCTCCAGAGTTTGTCCATCCACCTAACCAGCACCAAGGGTCCGATAGAAGTCCTGCTGTGTCCAGACGAGGAGAACGACCCCAGGAGTCCAATAAAAAACGGAAACACAGATATTAATGGGAACTCGCCTTTCCTCAAAGTAGTTCAAGGTTTGTTTCAGATGGATATCTGAGTGCAGCAATATTTTACATGTGGAGGTTTAATTTACTTTGCTTTATTTTATCCTCAGTTTATTGTGGCTTACACTAGACAGCATATCTGATGTTGAATTCTGAATAAGGTAGTCAAGGTGACATTTTTTTAAAAGCATCTTAGCTCTTGTACACAGTTTAAAACTATTAATAACTTTATTTAAGTAGTAGTCTTTAAAAATAGAGTTTACAAAGAGCTTTACAGACAGAACAATAGAGGAAAGAAGGAGAAGCAGAAGGAGAATGATCAGGGAGGCACAAGTAGAAAAACAGAGTTAAGCCTGGTAAAAGATTTACTTAATAAATCACACAACACCACCACGAAGAACAAGAAAAGAACCAGAAATGCCATATTCAAGTAATGAAAATGAATAAGTGGAATAAAAGAAAATAGAAAGTAAAGTCATAAAGACAAGGCTCGAAGCAATAATAGTAATAGTAAATAAATGAAATAATTAAGTAAATAGATATAGGGTAAAACAAAATACAACAAATGATAATGAAATGGACAACATCACATCCTTGTTGTCTTTCTCTGACAGTATTTACGGTGTTCAGCTCAGAGTTGTTAAGGTGAATTTAGCTGTTGGTTTGTGATGTACTGAACCTTCTCATGGACAACCGCGGTGCAAAAAGACACTAATCAGGCTGAAAAACTGTTAATCCAGACTATATTTAATGAACGGCTTGCTTGTGTCCATTCTATGTGGCTGTGTAGAGATAGTAACCGGTAGTCTGTGTTTCCCTCCACAGATCCCAGCTGCACAGCTCCTGCTCCGACTCCCTTCCTCTCTCCACCTCCCTCTTCCTCAGCCGTCTCCGTCACCACTCTCTCCCCCATCTCGTCCCCGTACACCAGCCTCCTCCAGCAGACAGAAGATCAGATCCCTGCTTCTCTGGGGCCTTTCCTAAACCTCGGGCCTCCTCTTCTGGACCAAGATGATTACCTTCTAGGTTTGGGAGATGATCAGGGAATTAGCGACTTGTTTGATGCCTGTGACTTTGATAAGATGCCTTCACTGGGTCTGGATGATCTCCTGTGCAGCTAGCATTAGCTAAAGCACATAGCTGGGGATGAAACACTGAGGGCTTTTTCTGTGTCAAAGGGGCTAAACACCATGTTCCCTCATGGTGTGAGTGATAAGTGGCCTGGTCAGTGTGAAGCCTTTACCGTCTTTATTTTAGTGGACGATGATTTACAGGTGGTTGGTGAAGTTTAAATGGGGACAGGAAGGTTGTCCACGCTCTCTGTAAGGTGATGCTGTACAGAGAGAACAACAAAGAGCTATAAGAAAAACTCCCCAACACCACCTGGCATTGCTGCGGTTCTGTGAGGTTTGATTTATCAGTACAATGATCCAAAGCCATCAGTAGAGCAGTGAAGTGTTGTTAAATCTGTAAGAATCCTGGTTAAATCTGTCCTCTGATGCATCTCCCATCAGCTGTACAGAATCATCCAGGTAAACCTTAGGAAGTGTTAATGCCAGGTGTTGTCAGGACGAGATTCTGAAGGGTTTTTTACTGTTTTCATTCAACACCAATGATCTGTGATTGAAGGCTCATACTGCTGACTGTTAAATAGAAATCTTTTGTGTGCAAATGTAGAACATTTTAGAAATTAAAGGAACTATAAAAAGACAACAGGACGATTGTTGTGCACGGCACTCATGACTCGGTTACGGTTTGGTCAGGCAGACAGACTGGTCACCTGTTGGGTTGCTTGTTACATATCTGGCCTTCTGATTCTAAAGTTAGAGTATTCATACTGTATACATTTAGGCGTTCCTCCATATTGAAACTTAGCATGGAAGAATGTTCTGGACTACAAATTTAAACTGTAAAATGGCATCAAAAAATAACAGGAGTGTGTACTCTCAATGCTCTTAAACATCAGTCTGTCATTAAATGCAAATTTTCACAGTGCAATGATGAATACAAAAAGAAGTGACGCCTGGCCTCACATAACCCAGAAACTTTTTAGTTGCTAACAGAGAAAAGCCATCACTTCTTGGGTAATGTGGGGTTTTGCTGAACCACCGGATGTTTAATTCTGGCCTGTTCAGATGTGATGCACAAAAAAAAAAAAATAATAATAATAAATCTTCTCCAACTCTTATTGATACTTTGTGAATTCAGGACTCCATCTGTTGCTGCTTCTTACCTGTCGGTTCCACCTTCATCAGCAGAAATCGCCATAACCCAACTTCTAACACCTCCTCTGACTGTGCTGTGCAGTTAAACTGTGATCAGAAAGCACTGACTCGCTCATGCACACTGAATATTCAGTGAAAGCAGTTTTGGTGAGTCTTTTTAGATTCAGTAACTGTTGAATTTTAATGGATTTTAATACTGTAGAAATAGCTGACATCAAGGACCTGATAGCCACTAAATGAGACTTCAACATGTAATAAAAATAAGATTCGAATACATAACTGAATTCAGTGCAACCAAGCTTTGGTATCATGTGTTTAGAGCCACTTAATTTGAAAACAGTGAAGCTGAAATAGAAGCTGAAGGGATGTGATGAGCGCAATCACAATTGACTTCTAAACGCGTATCATTACATCCCAGACGCAAACGTCTTGCCTGAAGCCTGGCTTTTAGAGATCACAGGTGATATTGCTGCTGTTATTGTTGACTTTTCCCCTGATTTGATTGATGTGCGCTTGAGTAATTTGCGTGTGCGAGTGATGTCCGATCAAGCTTGCTAAAGAGTGAGCCTGTCATGTGTAAATTGATGTGTAGTTTTCTAATTTTTCCAGTGCACAAGGTACTGTAGGCTACCTCTCACTTAACGTTGGACAGTAGTAGTAGGGCGTAGAGGTAAAAGCCGTAGTGTGGATGAGTCCTTTTGTCATAGAAATGACCCTTTGTATTATTTAGCGGTGATGTTGAATATTACATCACACTTTTGTCTCTTTCATGCATGCGAGATTCCACTCTGGTAATGAGAAAACCATTGCTCACAGACCGGTTTAGATCTGAATATTGGGGTGCACATTGGGTAGAAAAGTGGACAAATATATTGCAATATATTTTTGGTTTGTTTTTATTTTTAGCTATTTTCAATAAGTTATTTAGTTCTTTTGTTTTTGTTCAAATACAGAGCTTCTCTTAGACCCCTGATAATGCACGTGTTTCCATGCAGCCATTCATCCAGTTTTCTAATCTGTCCTTTGCTGGTCATCAGGAGACTCTGCTCTGTCTGCATTCATAACTGAACCAGGATCAGTGATTTGGTTGTCGTCTGCTTTGCTTTTGTGACACTGTGTGTCAAAGTGTGTTTTGTTTTTGGAATGTTGATTGAGAGTGTGATGCTTTTTAGAAAATATTTCTGCCATTTTCACTTTCACAGAGAGAACTGAAAACAAACCATTGAAGTTAAAAATAACTTCAACCGCTTGTTGCCGAATTTAATCAGTGCCACCCTCAGAAATGACCGAAATTTGACTTCAGTGCACAGAAATGTTCTGATTCACCAAGTACAACTTCCATATTTATATCAGAGCAGTTTACATGTTTTCATGGGTAAGTTGAGCTCATTTTCCCCATCTGGTTCACTAACCACAGTGCCACTTTCTACTGTTTACAGGTAATTCTATTTTCCCGTCTGTTTCAAGCAGTCAGAATCTGGTTGAAATATTTTATCCTCTTTTACGTGATGGAAACAGGATTTTTTGGAAAGCTTGTGCCTTTCCATAAGTTTTCTAATGGAATGTTAAAGATTTTAATGCACCGCTGAAGCTAGTGTCTTGTGTAATGGGTGACTTAAAATTGCAGCTCATTCATTTCTAATGTGTGATTCTGATATGTGATTAGATCTTACCGAAAATGATCATTAGGCTAAATATGGTGTTAGCTATAGATCGAAACAGCATTTGTTTTTCCTGCTATTTTCTTATGGTTATACTTAAGCTGTTACCAAATACAATATACTGATCCGTAAATATTCTGTAAAGGTTATGTGAAAAGTTAAGTATTTGATAGGAAAATTGACTGTAAAATTCTGGTGTTGCTGCCTGTTTTCCACTAACTACAGAGAAAAGAGCAATTTGCAATTTGAACGCATGGGTGAAAGTGCTGTTGAATGTTTAAGATAAACTAATTTGATGTTTTTGGTGTGTGTTATTCAGTTATATAAGTTGTTTCTGTACATCTGTTAAATGAGGAATTTGAGTTGTATTTGTGTGCGGGGTGGGATGGGAGGGATACATGGATTTTTTTTGTACTTTGGGCATTTGTAATTGAAAATTTGAATAAAGGCAATATAAATAAAGAAAGGTTTGTATATGATCTGTATTTCGGGATGAGATTTACTGGAAAGGTCTCCGTCTTGAGGGAAATGGAATGCAATGGAACAATCAGTTCTCTCCTCCAAATCTGATACCAGTGCATAATGGTATCAACTGTTGGGTTAATGTGGCAGCTTAAACAGCATCTCCTAATTTTTCTTTCTTGCCCACAAAACTGAGATTTACCACTTTTTAATATGTTGGATGAATTCTAATAGTGTTGTAGAAACTTCTTTTTTCATTATTGAAATTAATATACATTTTAGTTAGGTCAGCTGCATTGCTTGTCTGTTAGTGGAGCTCAGCATTTCCATGTCCACCCATTTGACATTTTAAGGCAACATGCTAATAATCTTATTGGCTGCATTTCTATGATATCTAGCATGCACATTCATGCTCCTCTGTGCATGAGCTCTGTTAATTTTGTGACCTCTACGCTGCCCTCCATCACCACCAAGGGGTACATCTTTGACTTCTCTGCAGTCTCAAAATCTGCTTGGCGGATCACCTTGAAATGTACACCGATCAGGCATAACACGACCACCTGCCTAATATTGTGCCGCTCCCCTTTTGCTACCAAAACAGCCCCGACCCATTGAGGCATGGACTCCACTAGACCCCTGAAGGTGTGCTGTGGTATCTGGCACCAAGATGTTAGCAGCAGATCCTTTAAGTCCTGGAAGTTGTGAGCTGGGGCCTCCATGGATCGGACTTGTTTATGCTCACGTGCCCATTTTTGGTGGTGCACAGGGGTCAGCATGGACACCCTGACTGGTCTGCAGTGATGCAGCTCCATACACAACAAACTGTGATGCACTGTGTATTCTGGCACCTTTCAATCAGAACCAGCATTAACTTCTTCAGCAGTTTGAGCAACAGTAGCTCATCTGTTGGATCAGACCACACGGGCCAGCATTCGCTCCCCACATGCATCAATGCCTCTTGGCCGCCCATGACCCTGTTGAAGGTTCATGACTGTTCCTTTTTTGGACCATACCACCAGTCGTCTAGGCATCACAATTTGGCCCTTGTCAAATTCGCTCAAATCCTTACGCTTGCCCATTTTTCCTGCTTCTAACACATCAACTTTGAGGACAAAATGTTCACTTGCTGCCTAATGCAGTCGACCCACTAACAGGTGCCATGATGAAGAGATAATCAGTGTTATTCACTTCACTTGTCAGTGGTCATAATATTATGTCTATATGTGTATACAAGCACATGAAATAAAGCTCAAGCTCTCCAGTAGAAACCTTGGACTCAAACAACATTGGCATGATTTTAAAATAAGGTAATGCTCATCTAGTCTCTTAGTCAAGATTTAGCTGCAACTTGGGACTAATGCTAAGATGGAAAACAAAGGATTGATTCTTGATTACACTGACATTTCTCCTTTTTTGTTTGTTTTTCAAGTGCACTAACTGACTCCTCCACTTTCTGCAGGAATAGCAGCTTAAACATTAGACAGTTTGATCTCAACAATAATGTCAGTATCATTTGCAGTACTACTTTTCTCGAAAGGTTGTGCAATATTAGTTTCAGTATCATGTAAAATATCATTTTTATGTACAATATTTTACTTTCATGTACATTATCAATATAATGTGCAATATTTCATTATATCCCATTTTCCAGGCACAATGTTTTATTATCATGTGTGATATTACATATTACCTCAGTATCACTGTCAGTATTATTTTATACTGTTCTATTCCAGCCTTATTTTAGCTACTTATTGTATTTCATTATTGTATTGTACTCATATCTTATTGCTTTTCTGCTTTTTAGGCATTGCTGCCTTTCTTATATTATGTAATATGTTTTTTCTGAGCAAAATCTGGCACAATAATTTTCTTCAGGATTAGTAAGGTTTTATCTTATATTTTTATGTTAGCACAGCAGTGACAAACCAAAACAATGAAATTATTAAACATTTTCTTCAAATATTGAATTTAAAATATTTTACTGGTCAGATGGATGCAGATATATAAGCAGCAATCAAGTACTGAGTTAAGCTGTAGAGTAAACACTAGTTTCTATTTTAATTATTTAAGAAAAACCTGGAGGAGCCACTGTGAATTGACTGGATGTTACTGGAAAAATAAATGTTATGTTTATATACTTATTCTTGTACAGTAGTTGCATATGGTTTACATGGCTCACAGATCTTAGAATACCATCGCTCAGAAACCAGTATTTAATATGGATGTGTAATTTCCTGATAATTTTGTTTTTTTATTTTTTTTTTTGAAATTTTAAATAAATGAAGTCATTATTTTTTTTTAGTCCTTTTCTTTTGTTTATGGTGAAATGCTTCTCTTGGACCCCAAATAATACAGATAATGATTCACACAACACATTTCTGCCCTTTCATGCTTCCATGGGGAGTACCGAAGTCTGCTTAGACAGCATTTTGACTTTGTAAACCTCAGTTTAGGGGGAAATCCAGTCTCTTCGTCAGCATTATGGAGTTAACAGTTCCTCTATTTGACTCAGTCTGATGATGCTTATGAACCTAATATCAATAACGCTCTCTTGCATTTCTTATTCAGACATATGGGGCACCTAAAAGAAATAAATTAACAAATAAAGATATTAAAGTTAGTGTAAAATTGTGATTTAAATTGTCCAAATATAATAAAACACATGTCTTGTTGTTGTTTTCTAATTTGAAATAGCTCAACAAAGCTTTATTTGTGTATAAAGATCACTAACGAAAGACCCTAGATCACTAAATTTTATTTCTTGACGTTTTTTTCACCACTGTACATTAACCAACGAAGTGCAAAATCCGCGTCCGTCCGCTTTGTCCCTCCTCAGCTTCCGTCACTGCATACAGTATGGCGTCCTGAGAGTTGTCACAACTGTGTTGCTGCTGCAAATAATCTTTATTTTCCACTTTTAAAGCATCGTGTCATCGGAATTGAGATTTTTCTGGAATAATAGCCACATTTCGACTAAGGTAAGAGACTCATAACGAATATTACTCGGTCTATTTGTTCAGAATAAGAGGCACGTGGGTTGTAGCTAGCTAAAGAGGCTAACCAAGCTAACAGCTAGCTTGCTCATGTTACCAGCAAAACAAACAGAATGCTACTGAATATCTGATAAATAAAACGTTTTTACACGTGTCTTTTTATTTGAAGCAGGAGACGTTAATGTTAATTAACCGACAGTGTGCAGGTTGTTGGTAAAAGACGTGAGAAAATAAGAAAACGTGAGCTAATAATGTAACTTCAACGTAGTTAACATAACTTTATGTTTAACGCACATTTAGTTTGCACGATCACAGCTGCTGTCTCTGATTCTGTAGCTTGTTATACAGGTAATATTATAGATTAGATTATAGATAGCATTACAGATAATATAATTACACCTGTGTTTTACCTCAGGTCATGAAAATTTGAGCATCAAACACTTTATTTCCTGCATTCTGGTGAATCTTTCTGCACCAATTTGTGCTCTTTCTGAATCAATTTATGGTTTAAGACATTCAACTGAAAATTCAGGCACCAGGTGACAAAGTTCAATAGAATATACTGTTTATGGATCTTCCAAACTTTCCTGGGTCTGTTTTCTCTCAACATATGAATGATGAACTTACAGGACCACTGTTGTTAAAGGGCTTCTGCTTCTTCCTTGTTTTTTATTCGGAAGACAAATGCATGTGTTCTAAATACTGATAGGATCTTGTTTCCTGTGTCCATCCCTGAAATCTGTGCCTGTTTATTGGTCATTTAGATTATGCATGTTATCAACTTCTTAGGTTTTAAAAAAATGAATGAAGCTTCATATTAATTTAACACATAACTCCATACATAATTGGTTCATTTACAGAGACAGCTAGAAGGAATAAAACCTACTGCAATGTCACAGCAGGTTTGTGGAATCAGTAACTTTTTTTTTTTTGGTCTGCAACTTACACAATTTTTCTTTTATGATTCATGTATTAAAGATTATTTTATTAATTCATTGGGAATACATTTTCTGCAAATATAACAAAAGTGTTGTTTTACTAACTATTGGTTCAAAATCCAAGTTTACTGTCACAATTAACCCAAAGTCAGGAAAACAATCCAATAAATATGAATAAATAAAGAATAAATTTGCTGTCTTACATTTGCAAGAAAGTTGAGCAGTGTAATATTTGTTGCACTAAAAGTAAAATTATGGCAGTATTGTGTGCCATTTGAGCTTCATATTCATGCATCCCTCCAGAAATTCAATGAATGCATCATACCTATCTATTTAGTCAGAATAGATAGGTATGATGTTTTAGAAGTACAAGAAGAAGTACATTTTCACCTTTGAAGTGAAAATGTACTTAAGACTGGTTTATCTCTACTCTTTTTTGCTTTATGTGGTCGTACACCCATTGCCAGAGTCTCATTTTTGGTAATCAGGGTCTGGACTACTTACAGGTCTGAACTATATAAGAGAGTCTCCAAATTAACTGTGTTGACCAGCTCTGTCTGATTTTCAGCCCGTCATGCCTTCCGCCTGTGACTCTCTGATCGATGACATCGAGGACATGGTGTCTTCCAGCGACCCTACTCCTCATGAGAGACAGTCCGCTAGAAAAAGCATCATACCGAGGTCCAGGAGGAAGAAAGAGCTGAACAACGAGGAGCTCCAAGTTGACAGGTCTGTCAAATGTTGGAAAGAAAATATAATTACATCCCTTGGAAACTGTTGTCCTTTATGGACAAGCAATGATTTGATTCTCTTTGAAACCCGCAGCCTACAGATAAAGGTGGTATACTTGAAGGGGAATTAGCTTTTTAAATAATTTATTCAAGAAAAATGTCAACTCTTTCGTGCGACAATCCTTTAGTTGCCAGACGCTTACTTGCATATATGCCACTTTCAAACCCGCCCACAACATTCAAATGGAACTCACATCGGGGTTTGACTTGGCCATTTCATAGCCTTCCATTTGTTATTTTTGAGCTGTTCCTTGGTAGATCGTTGTCCTGATCAAAGGTTCAAATCTGCACTTTAACTTCCAAACAGATAGCCTCACATTATCTTCAAACACTCTCTGATATGGTGCAGAATTCATCATTGAATTGGTGACTACAAGCTGCAAAACAACTCTATCTTTGAGTAGTCTGTCAATAATAATAATTGTAATGATAATAATGATACTACTAATTGTTATTATTATTCCAAAGTGTAGTTTTGTTATAATGTCCTTTTTGGACAGTGAAGGTTTCTTTTCCTCACATGCCCATGCAGGCCATATTTGTGCCATTTCTTCCTGATTTTAGATTTAATACTAATAGTTGCAAGAGCCACCTGCAGGTCCTGAAGTGACATTTTAGTTTTTTTTTTTTGGTGACTTCTCTTTGCATTTTGCGGTTTGCTCTTGGACTGAGCTGAAAAATCCTGGACAAATTTATGCTCTAGTCTAGTCAATACCACTTGTAGATATTCCCTGCAGTGTCATGATTTATATTCATTTTCTTTTTTGAATTCCTTCCCAGACTTATAAATATCAACAATGTTTTTTCTAAAGGCTGTAGATAGTTGGTAGATCTTGGCATGAAGACACCACAGACCTCAATAGCAAAGAGAAAACCAGACCATAGATATTAGAGATTTAAATTAGACAGTTTCCCCCATCACTCCCTAAGGAGGTTCTAATTTCTGGCACCTAATCTGGAGTTTGTGGTGATAGTATAATGAGTTTAAATAAGTGATTTTACCATGTGACTGGCATGTTTTCTTTCTTTTTCTTTATAAAAAAAAAAAAAAAAAGTTATGAAAAATGTCAAATTTATGTCATTTGAGCATGTCACATTCATCAGTAGACACTGTTTCAGAGAGGATCAAGTGTTTGCTTGTTCAAATATGCTGACAAAGTGAAACGTTTCCATGTGAGGTACATAGTTTTTTGACATGGGTGTACATGAGTGTAGGATGTAAGAGTATTGTGATATTGTTTCTGTGTACAGTACAAACCCAACAATAATTACGCTCCATAAAGCAGATAGCACCTGGTTTTGGTTTGTTTACTTTCAAGCTTTTCGATAAATCATATAGATAATATAAATTAAAATACATGTAGCACACTTCTGCTGCTTGTTTTTATTGCTTTATGTTCTGTATGTCTTATGTAGCTGACAAAATTACCCAAAAAATATATCTACTATCCATTTGTGATTTGTCCTCTTGGCTTTAACTTGACAAAGGCGTCACAAAAGAGACTCATTTTAAGTTGTTTGGTTGATAGTTTTGTAAACAGCCTGCACTAAACAGGTTAGATGTCAAAGCATCTTTATAGTCTGTTCTGCTACACTTGAGAGTTTTATGATGTAATATTTAGGTTAAGATATCTATCTTAGCATTTCAAAATGTCATAACAGATATATTTTATTGTTCATTTTTAGTCTGATCCCCGGAACCCAAAAGATCTGGATGAAAACGTGGGGCTGCAGTCACAACAACTCAGATGGAGAGTACATGGCCGGACAGCTCGCTGCCAGTGGATACAAGATGACCGGTGAGAGATTGTTTAGTTGAAATACTGATAAGATACTACTACTTGTAGAAGAACACTTGGATAAAACAATGTTTGAATTTTAGATTGATAGATGTAAGCTAACCACATGAATTCATAGCTGAAATGGTAAAAGTATAGAACTATTTTAATATATTCGATACCATAGAGCTGGTGTCAATGTTATTACTAAACACAAGGGGGCGGTGTTGCCTTGCAAGTATCATATACATTGAGTATTACACCTGTGGGGGATTTTTCACTTTTGCACTTCCCTCAACAAATCTTTTGTTGATGTGTGTGTTTATAATGGTTAATGTGAGGATTTAAACCACGATGAATCTCATCCAATATAATCTGAGCCTCTAGTTTAGATTCTTTAACCTGACAGTAGTGTGACAATTAAAATGCACAACACCTTTGCATGCTTAATAAATACTCCGTAATATTGAATACGACCTTTCATCACTGGTTTTGCATGTCTTTTGCATTGAAGCCAGACATATTGTGCTGTAGATTAGCAGATAGATTCTTTGTGAGTGTACAAAATGTACATGTTGGATTGTAGTTAGCAGTTAAATCTGATAATCTACGTTTGTTGCTTTGTGTGTATGTAGTTTTGGCCTCCTGTTTTCCGCAATTAATCACAAAGAAAATGTACTTCTTGTGCAGGTTGTGTGTGGTTAGTTGTGCAGTGAACACACTTCTTTCGACATGCAGTTGTGTGTTTGTGGAGAGAGAGTTAAGCCCTGAGGCGTTTCTCTCTCCATGGGGTCTCCACAGCCGTAGAAGGACATTAATCACACACTTCAAAAATGCAGATGTACCCACTCACTCACTCACAAACACACACACTAGGCACAATTTGCTCCCGAACATGGGCCAACAGTTTCTCTTTCCCCCCTCTCATGTGGTATTTTCGACCCTTGATCTCTTTATCTTTTCCACCTTTCTTTGTTTTGCTGTTTTTTCTAGTCCCAGGAGCTGCTGTCTGATAGAACAGATCTCTGTTTTCACTTTGTTGTTTCTAAGCTGCCCCTCGACTCACATCCTGTGTTCAAGCATCTCCCAAGGCCTGATATTTAGTCTGCTAATTGTCCAAGCGTACATCTGTTTTGACTGTTATTTAGTGGAACGGCTGGAGTAAGAAGCTGCTGTTTGTATTCAGAGCGTCGTCTTTATTCCCACTGTGACCTCTGCATGGGAAATATCTGTCTGTCTCCCAATGTGATTACAGCACACGTTGCCTCCCTGGTTGTCTTAAGGTCCTCAGCAGATATAGATGCGAGAGGGTGTAATGTAATACAGTCTCAGGTAATCAGGTTAAATCTGGCTGTTATGGATATTAGATTTTTGGAACTCTGGATTACGTTCGTTTCTGTCTCCTCCACTTGTTAAAACAGGACTGTGCAGTGACCACACGGAAACTGTGCTTCCAGAAAGCGTTCCGCTGTTTAATTTGATTAGATTTTTAACTTAGTAGAAGAAGATTTTACTCCTCTTTCCATTTGTCTTATAATGCAGAGAGTTACACAATTCAATATGAAATCAGCAGCATATGAGTGTTTTCTGTTTGGAGATATTTGACATCATTCTTTGAGATCACATGACAGAATTGAAGAGGGTGTAGATTCTCGTAACGTGCAAAAGAAACACATTTTAATGTCTTTCGGTTGCTATTTGCATATATTTTGCATGACTACATGGATTTGCAACAGGCTGTAGTCTTGCTTGATATTTTGACATCTACTTGTTCGCCTGGTGTGTGTGTGTGTGTGTGTGTGTGTGTGTGTGTGTGTGTGTGTGTGTGTGTGTGTGTGTGTGTGTGTGTGTGTGTGTGTGTGTGTGTGTGTGTGTGTGTGTGTGTGTGTGTGTGTGTGTGTGTGTTAGTTGGTGTTTGCATTCACCTTATTCGACATCTGAAAGAACAAGATTTTGTTTTAAAGCAGCATTTTAAAAGTAGTCTACTAGTCTCACTAGTAGTTAAGGCATATGTCCTTTTTTGTCTTTTACCAGAAGATGGTAGTAGAATGTGAAAAATCAGGGTGTTTTCCGTTTCCCTAAGTCTCTGTTTCTGCACATCGAGACTAAAATGCATCCCAGAAATGGTCAAACTCAAACAGCATTTCCAAAAGTCACTGTTTAGGGGTTTTAAAACTCCGGAGTAGCTTAGATACTGGGCTTAAACATAACAGAAGAGTTTATATAGTCTTAATGACACCAGGTTTATTTTCCTCTCTGACTGAGGAGCTGCAGTTTCGTAACGCTCTGCACCAGAATAACCTCGTTTACCTCAAAAAAGGGTCGTTGTAACCACACACAGTATTCTCAAGCATATTTCTTCCACATACAAGTAAGGAGGGGATTGTGGGATTACTCACTCAGTTGTCAGAGAACCAGGTTTTGCTTGGAACAGTTGGTGGAAAATCCAGAGTCAGGACAGCTGAGGAGCTCAAGAGATGTTCACAGGGAGGAAAACAGGAATATTTATGGGGTCATGGGTGGTTAGAAAAGAGACAGGATCTCATACTGCTAGATTTGGTTGTATTGGAGCTTGAGGATTACTCATCACAAAGATTTAAATCATAGAATGTAAATGTTGATGAACGCAGTGTCTTTACATGCATACAAGTTTTGTAAATAGCGGGTTCTACTTATAATGGCTTACAAAAAGAACAATTCTCTGTCATCGATCATCTAAATTAATATGGTTTTACCTCCATGTTGTTGCCTTGATAGAGGCTGAATGATAAGCAAATAAAGTGATTATTTTAACACACACTAGAATATGATTTTAGTGGGAGTTTTTACGTTTCTTTTATACTGAAACAAATAATGTCATTTGGGTCTGTTCTGCACCAAACAAGCTTTACTCCCTTTATGTCTGGAGGATATGATTTGTAGACATCTATGCTGCACCACAATGCTTTCTTTATAATGGTACATTTTGGTGCATTTTATCAAAAAACTGCAGCTCCTGTGATTTGGATAGTGCATTGGACCATTTTGATAATATTTCGATAAATGTTCTGCTTCTTTCTTCTTACAAAGTACTTTAAAGGTCAGTGTCTAAAGGATTAGTTTGGTTTCTGTCCTGCACACATCTGCTTTTTTTAATCTGTCTTTTCCACTTGTTTGCTTGCTTGTATCTTCTATTTCCTGCAGAATCTTCCACCTCACTCTCTCCTTCTTTGTGGTAATTCATTATTTGAGAAGGAGAAATCGACTGTCATGGCCAAAATCAGGGGAGATTACACCTGGCACAGCTGGTGATTGTTCTAAACGTTATGAAGCGCAATGCAGTGGTCTGGATGTCTGGAATGGCACGAAATTGTCCAGAGAGTTTGGAATGTGCTCCCGAATGTTGTCGGCCAGACAGAATATTTTCTGCGCAAAATCACGTCATTTTGAATATCTTACCTCTGTAGTGTTAAATCCGCAGTGTCGCTCTGCAGAGTTGAACGAAAGAATCTGGACAAAGACGCCTTCTGCGGCTCTAAAACATGACATCACCTTCTCTCTCATCCCGGTTTTTCTCTTTCACACTTGCTGCCCTCCCCAGTCGCACTTTCATCCTCATGTCTAACTCTTTCTTTCTTTCTCAAACTATGACATCACCTGGTGTGAGACGTAGTAGAAGTTCTGCCGTCGGCCCGTAGATGGCAGCCTCGGCTAATGGAGGAGGCTTTTATTTGGTTGAAAGGATGCATCTCTGCAATATCAGGATGAGGTCATCCTTCTGAAAAACATACTCTGTCCCCATTCATAGTTTTAAAATTTGGAACTTTTAATCCCTAAATTTTGCACATGATGTTATATGAGGTGGAAAATGAAGAAAGTTAACCCGCACCAGTATAATATAACCCTGTAGGACATTTTGCTTGTATAACAAGTTGTATAAGGTTAAATGAAGGGTGTGTTTTGTGACTTTACGTAAATGTGAGGGACCATTCCTTATTCTGCATCTGCATTCAGTATTATTTATATAATGTTTAAAATGAGCACACATGAAACAATTAAACTCATAGTGCTTCTTTTGTGAAATGTTTAGTTCACTTTCAACTTTTGACTTTCTTCCCACTTGAAGAGGTAAAAAATGGTCATTTTATTTTTAAACATTTACTGTTTGACTTTGATTTCTATGCATAAAATTTAAAATATTGAAATATACTGGTCGGTCTGAAGAGAAAATGTCTCCTAAATCTCCAACTCGTGTTTTTCTGTTGTTATCTTTTACATCATTTATATAAACCTGTTATTTTTCTCTGCTTTCATTGTCTCAACACTTGTTTTACTGTCGGTACTTGTTCTGAGCTGCTGTTCCTGCATCCAGCCAAAGGGGGCACTGTTTACCTGCCACAGTCCACCAATGAACTGCATTTGAGCAGCAGAGCAATGTGCCAAATAGTGACTTCATAGAAAGGCATGTATTCTCACACATGAACGTGTACACACACACACACACACACACACACACACACACACACACACACACACACACACACACACACACACACACACACACACACACACACACACACACACACACACACACACACTTGCACATGCACATACACATGCACACACCCTTCATGGAAAGTCACACCAGGATATTTTGATTGTTTTTGGCTGGTCTCCTCCCCTCCCAGTCTCTTCTCTGGTCGCCAGCCGTGCACACAGCACTTCAGTTATGATTTTACATACCGGTTAGGCAAAATTACTCCCTGGTACACAATGTCAGCCAAATGAGGCGTTCTCAGTTCCTGGTTTGGACACAGACGGTTGGAGGATATGGCTTTCAGAGAGAGGGTGTGAGCTGTTTTGATAAAACGATACGAGGACTTAATTGATCCGCAGGAAATGCAGGTGTTGCTGTGGATGGAACATGTATCAAAAATGTCATTTAATTGTGCTTTTTTTAGACAAGGAACTACTTTTAAATTTAACATTTACTTGAAAAAAAACTGCTAAATCTATCTATACTAAATTCATTTTGCCTTTATGAGCTGAAGCACTGTGTTTTTGCTCAGTGGCAGCTGAAGAATATCATCATTTTGGATTTAATAGAGGTGTATTTTGCTGTTTTACTGCAGGATGTTTCTAATAGACAGTATTTTGTTTTCTGACTGAGCTCGTGCTACGTTGGTGTTTGAAGCGCTTCTGCAGCTCTGTGTGATTGTATTACATCACTGTAGAGTATTCTCACTCTGAGCGTGTGCACCTCGCATACATGCCGTCTCATTCATAAAACGGAGCGTTTCAGGATCCTCCGATTGGCCGACTGGGTCCCGCGCAACATTACACGCCGCGATGTCGTACCCAATGAAAACTTACAATGTCGCGTTTGACTCCACCTCTCACATATACACACATTTTGGCTCGCACAGCCACTCACACACACATTTGCTCTACTCGCACACAGTCGCAGACGTGGTGGGAATTGGCGTTGTACAGGGAAAGTGCACGAGAGACAGATCACTTTCTGACAGTCATCATTCTGCAAGATTAGATGTATTGGCTGGTGCACGTCTGAGAAACGCTCACCGTCTCTGCACTGTGTTGCAGCTGAGAGTGTCAGACAGCCGGTTTGAGAGCGAGAAAGAATGAAGCGACGAGAGGAAGAGTCGGAGGGGAAGAGAGGAGGGATGGAGAGTGCAGCCGACAGAGATGCACTCAAAGCCAAAATTAGCCAAAGTGAAGGTGGATATAGGAACCATGAGGGCAAAGCACTGCCAGGGAACATGAACTGGAATCTGGCAAGTCTGCAGAAACAGGGAGTAGAGATACATGGATAGATGGAGAGGAGAGAGGTTTGAGCAATGAGCAGTGACAGCAGAGAATCTGCACTGCAGAGGGAAGAGAATAAATAGTAGTTGGCAAAATATTTAACTACTAGAGAACAACTTAAATAAATACGCACACAACTAAAAATCTAACTGGAATCTGAGGTTGTGTCTGAAATCAGTCACTACTCACTATAGAGGGTGTTCACCTTTTTGAAATCCTGGCTGAATGTTAAGTTACCATTGTTCCATGTTATAAAGTCATTCATAGTATCCCACAATGCATCAAGAAAAGTAAAGTACAGCTGATAGTCACTAACCAACAATATGTACCATCATGCATTGCACTGAAGGAGAACTGCAGACGGACAAGAGAGTACATCGAGGATTGTGGTGATTCCGCAGATTTCGGACACTATTTTATACCATTATGATGTATTTTATAGTCTTATTACGTATTTTGTCATGTTGAGATGTTTTTTTAATAGTGTTGAGATTTATTTTACAGTGTTAAAATGGTTTTTTTTGTAGTGTTAAGGCATTTTCTTACAGTGTTGAGACTTTTTTTTTAGTGATAAGATGTGTTAAGACATTTTTTTTAGTGCTAAGATGTTTTTTTTTAATGATGTTAAGGCGTATTTTATTGTTCAAACTTTTTTATAGGGTTGAGACATTTTTTATACTGTTTAGATGTATTTTTTGGTGTTAAGACATATTTTTTAAGTTGTTAAGACATTTTTGGTAGTGTTCAGATGTATCTTATAGTGTCAAACGTATTTGATAGTGTACAGACAGATTTTATAGTGTGAAGAATTTTTTTATTGTGTTTTGATAGTTTAATATTTTATGTTTTTTAATTGTATTAAGATGTATTTTATTGTGTTAAGACACATTTTATAGTCTTAGGTTCCATTTTCTAAGTAATATATGTTTCCTAGAAGCATTTTCGAAAAGACAACAGGCATGAAACAGAGCCATGAGTTATGGTGCAAAAATATTAAAATTGAAAATAATTTGCATTGATATGTTTAATGGAAGCAGAGTGATGTATCACACAAACAAACAAACAAACAAAAAAAGGTATTTTCCTCTATTAATTTTTGAAAATACGCTTGATAATATGAATTTATCGCAAAAATGCCGGTCGGTTTACTACCATAACTGTTACTGATCTGATATGTTTTAATTTAGCGACAGTCATGATGTAGTTATTAGCGCAGAGGCTCCTGCACAGTCAGAAAGTGTTTGTTTTGCAGAGAAACCCCCTCTGTAGTTCACTTTATATTCGGCATAGATTGAAAATGAGTGGATGATTTCAGACAAGGCCTTAAATTTCTAGAATTTACACAGCTTCATGTGCACTTGAATTGAATATTGTACATTTTTATATGATGTTTGTGTGACTTTACTAAAGCTAAACTGCGGAAATGATAATGGGATGGCTTTTTCTGCCATCTCCCGTGGACACACAAACCTGCACACAGTATCCAAGGTTTTGAATTTGTCTAAAGTCCTATAAAAAGAGCCATGAATCCAGGCAGTCAGGTGTGACCATTTAGAGACCAGGAGATTAGACTGATCCCGAGCCGTGTGTTTGTGCATGCACATGTGTGTTTTGGTGATCCAACAAGGTGACCCATGTGTCGGCAGCACCCAGTAACCGGTTAGAAGCTGTGGGATTAGGGACCCCGGTCAGTCCTGCCTTAAAATTCCTTGGAGATATCGACGGATAGAGGAGGAGAAGGAAGAGGGGATCACTGCTCGGTCGCATCCATTGATTACTGTGAGGAAAGGAATTCTGATAGCGTCACAAACTGACCTGATGAGAAGAACTACTGCAGCGAGAAATTGTCATGGGAGTTAAAATCCAGCATGTAAGTCAGAGGGATTTATGGGTGGCATTTTTAGATGATTCCAATTCAATGTTATTTATACAACATATGTAATCTCAGGTTTCTTTACGTAGCAAGTCAGACATTATGCCAAGGTTCTTGCATGACTCATACACAAAAAGGCAAAATTAAGTCAATAGATAATCTGTTGTTCAAATGTCACCGCTGATACCTTCCAGTGATGCTAAGGAACTGCAAGAAACATAATGATTCTTCCCTGCAAATAATTTCTGTAAGGACACAAAGATCCCCTTGTGCTATTGGCTCCTTCCCATATGTGAGATTTAGGCCTAAGGAAAAAGAGAATTACAGATACTGAAAGAGAGGCCACTCCTTGCTCCTCTGAGAAATAACAAAAAAACAGAACAAATTCATCCCCCAAAGGGTGGTGATATCTCATCCTTGTTTCTCAAACCTCAAAGGTAGCAGAGGAAGAAGAATGGAGGCCTGAGTTGCTGCTCCAGTGTTCCCTCCGTCCAGTCATTTGTTCACTTGCACTTTCATTGCTCTGATGAAGAGAGCAAGAGATAAATGATTGGAGAAGCTGGGAAGGAATTTCCTTTGCTTGTACCCTGTAAAGGAAAGGAAGCGTATTCCCTATTCCCTTCAGAACCCAGCCAGCCAGTGAACCCCGTTATCCCAGGAATACCAGCTGCATTCCACAGGGATTGTGGATACCCTGAAGGGATATAATGGGAATATCATGGAGGGGATGTGAGTAATGGGATGAAGCAAAGGGAAGGTGTCGGGGTGGGGGTGGAGGAGGACAGAGGAAGAAGAGAGGGACTGGAAAATGAAGAGCAAAGGAGGTTGTCTGGAAGGAGGATGAGGGGTAAAGCCAGGTTGTGCTCCCATCCACAGCCTTAAAGCAGGGAGATGATGCATTCTGACATCAAAGGTGTCTAATTGTAGAAAATAAAAGCATGGCAGTTAAAATGTCAGACCACTGTGCTGGCACTGCATCAGGAATTGCAGGAGTCATGCGTCCCTCCCATTCAGCAAGTTGCATCAGGTGCCATTTAACAAGACATTTAACCCCCAAGGCCTCGACTGGGGCTGCTCAGTGGGAAACACAGTGTACCTGTGGATATTGTTCAGTATACCCCACCATCTACTGCACTTGTCTCACCAGTTCATATTTATGAACGTGACAACAAATATGAGTGTTCTTGGGAAGGTTTGGTGCCTAAAAGGTTTGTTAAACAGTAATTGCTTCTTAATTTTTAGCTCTTTTAATGGTTCCAAATGCACAGTCACTAGTCAATAGTCAGTAAAAGTCAGTAAAAACAATGAGAAAAGACGTAGCTCGAAGTAGTGAGACATCATGGGAGTTGTTTTCTTCACTAGCATTGCCATAGAAAATATATCTGATGTGATTCAGGCTAAAATCACGTTTACACGTAAGCTTTAATCACTTTGCTTACTCGCAAATATTCCCGTTCTTTGATTCTCATGAAGAAGCTGCAGGTAATGTTAGCTAATGTCATTTTAATTTCTAACTTACTGAAGACAACAATGCTAAAAAAATATTGTAATCCAACATGAGTGTGCAATACAAACAATAGAACACAATACAACTGCTGCTTGCATGCAGTGTTTTTCCAGCTATTTGTAGACATGTCCTAATCAAATTAGTGTTTTGCCCCTGGGCTGATTTGACTCTAGTATCTGCGAATACCTGATGCTATTTGCCAAGATAATACACAATTCGGGTACTGCGGATTAGCTGTACTACCTGGTTGTGCTACCACCTTGTTGTCATGGCAAGCAGAGAGCATTGTGAGGAGTTAGTGAGTAAAGGGGCACCATAACAGAGTTTTATGTGTGGCTTAATGACCTCTGACCAGTGTACATGCATTAAATCAAGTTGGGATCAGTAAGGACCATTAAAAAGAAAATTATATTATAATTATTCGATTATCGCTTGAAATTGCTGCACGTCACATCTTGCTGATATTAATCAGATAAGAACCCGTAATTATTGGTAATATTTTTTCTTTTTTTTTGTCTTTTTTCCCAATGAAATAATCCAAAAATTCTACTTTGCCTCAGGTGCAACCAGATAGTAAATGTCCTGCATGTTACGTTCCAATACATGTCATCAGTAACAGCCAATCAACACTTTAGGATAAATATTAAGATTTAAAACATAAAGAAAGAAAGGCATTTCAATGAGATTTTGTGCTGGGGGTTGTGTTAGTCTAAATCTTGACAAAGATTTTCATTTTAACTGCAAATGTATATTGAAAATTGTTGTTAAAGACCCCACACACCATATTCCATGTGCTTTTACTATTATGATTGTTTCAGGTTAGCTTCAGGAGGTAAAACTGGGTTTTCTCCTGGTGCCATAGTGTAGTACAGTGACCAGTGTTAGAATCAGATTAGCACATTGTTGGTCAAATGTTCACAATGATGAATAGTCTGTCAACTAATTCCACTAGCTTACTGCAAAATAACTCATAAAACCATTCTTCCTCAACCTTGAGCTGTAAGGCTTCACTGAAAGTTGATTAAGACGGAGCTAGCAATGTGATAATTGGGTTGAGCAAAGGACAAATTGAGCTCTATTCACATAATGTGAAAGTGCAGACTATACTAATTTAAATAATGTCATTGTTTTTCTTACAGTTACACGTCCTCATTTGTTCAATAGAGTGATCTCTTCCTTTTTCTCCTGGAGGACAAACTTTGTCAGACTCCTTGGCAGCAGAGCTAAAAGGACCAAAGCGATGCGATCTATATTCTTTGACATTTGGCATCTAATTGTTGCTTTCTTTGTTTTTGAATAATTAGCTTGTCTAATATTTTACTAGCTGAAAGAGACTTTTTCACTTCTAATTTGTCCTTCTCCCTGTCATCTTGACTCAAACGAGGAAAACAAATACAATTTCCCTTATGAAGACAAAATGAAAGACGTTTGTAATTAATGTGGCATGCAGGGCTGTTGGCGTGGGTGGATGAAGAGTGTGGGAGACATAAGGCTAAAAAGCAAAGAAATTGAGAGTTGTGCATTCAAGGACATGCAGTAAATGACTTCTCAAGGCCCCGCTTTGAGGTTTTTTCTCTGTCCCCTCTCTTCACTTTGGCCCTTTTGTGTTGTTGTGGAAGATAACACCCACTTTCTGTCTGAGCGTCCAATGTTCAGCCATCAGTGCCATTACTCACTGACCACCTGCTGAAAGGGAAAGCAGGGGTGACCTGGATCGCTGTGTGTGATGTTCATATGAGGCCACCTGCTGAAATGAAAGCTCTGGCTACCTGTGAGTGAAGAGGAAAGAGTGTTTGTGTGTCGGGAGAATTTCCGAGTTTTGCGAGGACCAGGTCCCGCCTGGATTGAACGAACGAGTAAACGTACAGGAAGTCCTCGCAAGTGTTTTTAAAGCGACATCATGTGTGTGTGTCCTTTTGTAATAAATTAATTCTACATGTGTCCCTGTCTGATCTCTTCTTCATACATATAAATGAATGAGCTCCGTGCTGGATTTCCATGTGAGAGCACAGATATTAGATAAAGTGGATTTAAAAGCTGTGGATGATTGGAGCGGTGGGTTTAATTTGAATCATCATCGGTCAAAGTAACCTTGATCGCCAAGCAGAAAATATGACTTGACTGGGAGCCTTGGCAGGACCTTTTTCTTGACCAGATAGCGATCGTGAATGAATGGGCGTGCGTGTGTGTGTGTGTGTGTATGTGTGTGTGGGTGTGTGTGTGTGCGTGTGCGTGTGTGTGTGTGTGTGTGTATGTGTGTGTGGGTGTGGTCACCCTCAGATTAGAAGACTAATAGCCTGTCTGCCGTCCATTCACTCATAATTCAGCTCAACTGTTGACTAAACTTCTTTCCTTTGAGACTCTTCTTCAACTTGCTCACCTCTCGTCCTGTATTAGTAGTAAAGATCCATACGGGGGAAAGTTAGCAGAGTAAATACAAGTGAGCCAGCAGAGAGATCAATAGACGTGTATTGATTAAGCATCAAGTGTGGCCACAAGTAATTTCCTGGTCATTTGTGTGTGACTGTCTGTGTTGGAAGGTGAAGGATTCTGTTTGGTGCCTAACATGTTGCAATTCTAGTGTATTCTAAGTAAGAAAATGTTGAAATAGTAATAAAATACTAATATTCTGTGTATATAGTTTGCCACATGTTCCAACTGAGACAGAATAATGATGTAAATACATCAGCTGAAGGGCTTTAAATTAGACTGTTTAAGTTGGTATTTACTCTCATCTCAGTCATTTGCTTTCCACACTGGGATCAAACATAAAGCACACTGATGCATGCACATGCAGAGGTGTGTGAAGTTTATTGATAATCAGCTGCGGTCCACATGGCAGACAGATGGCTCTTCTAATCTTTCAGACAGCCTTTTGAGATCTGATCTGATCTGATGATGGCTGAGCGACTGTGTGGCTGAACTCGATAAATCTGTCCTCAGAAGGCCCCTGCTGTCTCCTGTGTGTGTGTTTGTGTGTGCCGACTTTCATCCCTCTCTTGTGTGTAACTTATTTTACAGTTGTGGTTGGAGTGTGTCTGTGCTCTTGTCATGATCATTGATCGCTGATCAATGGATGACCAGGACTGTTATGACAAGCGTATACTTCTGAACTCCATTCTGCCCAATTCTCTGTCGGATATCAGTCACGCTTCAGTTTATAAATGGGATAATGTGAATATTTATGTTATCTTTCCTTGAACTGTATATGTGGAAAAGGGAAGGGAAGGAGTGTGAGGCTGGGTGGCCTTGAAAATAGGTCAGATTTGAACATATCTGCTCTTAGTTTTAACTTTAAAGCGGCTGAGCAGAGTTTAAGTTACTGAAGTCAATCAACGTGATCAGAGCTATGAAACAGCAGAAAAAATTGTCACAAGAATATGTTTCAGTTCAATTGATATCAATAATTATTGCTCATTTATCATGACACGTGAATAAAGATGAGCAGAAAAAGGTTCAATCTGAATTTAGTCCCTTTGGCGTATTTATCAGTGTGCGCAGGTAATATTGTCAACATTTTCAATGGAATGTGCAATATTTAATTTTCATCTAATTTTTCGGATTTAATGTTTTGTTTCATTATATTTAATTATCATGTGTGTAGTAGTTACCAGCATTACTTATATTGTTCTGTTTTAGTTTCTAGCCTTTGGTTTACTTTTTAAATTTTTTTTTCTTAAGTATTGTATAGTACTACTAATGCTTTTCTACTTTTTAGGCACTGAAGTCATTTTGCTTTTTCTGAGCACAAAAGTTTCCTTTGGGATTAAGAAAGTTTTTGTCTCATATTTTAAATGTTTGCACAAGCCAAAACGATCAAATTTAAAATATTTTACCTTTTTATGAGTCAGGTCTGGAGCATACTTAAAGTTTATTCATGCAACCAAACTTTGCGTTTTTGTCGCTTGCTGTCGTGGCAGATTTTAATCTGATGAATTCAAGTGAAGCTATTGGACACCTTTGAATTTTCTTGTTGCTGTTAATGAAGTGTCTATTGGTAGTACACATTTATAAAGCCTAACCAGACTAACCAACCCTGTGCTGTGGATACGCTGCTGTTTTCGTGTTCAGAAGTCAGAAACAACAATCCATTTGTCTCCAGTGATTGGAAATCCTCCAAATTTTGAGCTTTGCCAAATCTATAAAAATCCACTCCATCTTACGGCCATGAATCGAACCTGATTACGGACAACAGCTTAAATATTCCTGTTTTGTTCTTTGTCAGAGATATATTAGTACCGTAAAGTTAACAAAAAATGTCTTAAAAACCTGCTTCAACTTTTAGTGAAATTAGTATTCGGTACAAGCCGCCACGCCCACCTGCACTTTGGAACAGATTCACTTTGAAGCAGGAGGTGTTGAATTATTATCAACAGACAGATTTAAGCATCAGTAACAGCAACACGCAGCATCGGAACTGAGCGAAAACAGAAAACAACAGACCTCCCGCTGTGGCAGTGTTGTTTAAGTGACAGAATGACTGCCAGCAAATGGTGATAAATATGTGAATATTATGCAGAGAAAGTTTGTCATGTTGCTCAACATTCCGGCTCCTGCAGAAGTGAATGAGAGCATCGGAAATGCTCTTTCCAATTTATCAGTCACTTTAAGTGGCCGCCCGTCTGCGTTAACTCCACACTTTGGCAGAGTCTCCTGACATTAAGTGCATTGATAACGCTGCAGTGTGACTACCTGTCTCAGTGCATTGTAATGTGCCAGCAGC
Organism: Amphiprion ocellaris; assembly: GCF_022539595.1. Classification (NCBI taxonomy): domain Eukaryota; kingdom Metazoa; phylum Chordata; class Actinopteri; family Pomacentridae; genus Amphiprion; species Amphiprion ocellaris. The sequence goes on from NC_072774.1 coordinate 24,267,073, forward strand.
AGGACTGTCTCAGCTTGATTTGGTTTCTGTGACCTGGTATCTGATTAAAGGGACTCAGATGTGTGGAGGAGCTGGATTAGCATATAAAAAGACAGTGACAGGACATCAGATAATTCCGATGCCATCTGTTTTCAATGGAATCTGTTGGAGGCAGAGGGAATGTGTTTTCTGTGGATGTGCCGCCCCCACAGCCCTGCTCTCTGTCATTGTCCTCGCTGCTGTTTTCGGCTTGTTATTTGTATTTCTGCTGCTGTACCTTTTGTGCTATTATTTCCCGTGTTTTTATTTTTATTCTATTTTGTCCCAGGGAGGAGCAGACCCGTTATTAACACACAAAATGGACAAAGACATTAATTATTGACGATGGAAAACACTCTGAATTGTTCAATTTTGTAATGATTTATTAATTAGGAGCCAAATTCTCTGGGATTTGGCTTTATGTCCGCACCACCTATCTCATGTATTCATTCACAGATGCATGGAGCCACACATGCAAGAAAACATGTATGTGCACACGAGCAGACACACGGATGTCAGCTTTGTGTGATTAAGATTCTTGCAGCGGTTCCATAGGATTATCCATTCAGATGTCTTTTGTAATTTCCTCATAAATCAGGTTTGAATTATTCAACTAATAATGCAATTTTGCTTGTTCAAACAGGAGCCAGGTTTGGAAAAATTGAGAATATGCATTTTGAATGAGGCTTTGCAAGTTAAAAGGGGTGTGGAAGTATTAAACTACACACCAGGAATATCATTTGGTATAACTTGTAAAATCAGAAAAGTAACCAGTAGTTGCAATTAAATTCTTTTTTGTCCCTTTTTCAGAATCAGAAATACTTTATTGATCCCAGAGGGGAAGTTACTTTTGTTACAGTTGCTCCTATTCAAAATCAGATATATAAACAGGACAAAATATGAACTAAAACGTAAGCATTAGTAGAAAAATACGACCTCAAAATGTGAACATGAGTGGAAAAAAAATATACATAAGTAGAAACAGCATAAGCATAAATGTAAAATGTGCATTTCCTAGAAAATAAATTGTAATGTACTGTGTAATAAGTGGTGTGTTATTGCAGAGGTCATAAATAGAATGCTATTGCACATTTATTCACTCCTCATTCTTCTGTGACTCTTCTTTTACTACCATCATAAGACCCATTTATGTTTTTGACATTTGGTATCCTTGCATGGCAACCAAACAGCTGTTGCATTAGGGATTTTGCAATCACAATCTGAGTATAGATGATCAAAATACGAGATATTCAAAATGCTAAAGCGTCCAAACAGACCACCCTGCTCAGTCTGCGTGTACGTAAATGCACTCTAGCAATTTGTATTAGCGTGTGTGTAAAATGTTTAGGTCTGTGTACTTTGAGCAGAACAGGGTGTCTAATCACTGGTCTACCTGCCAACATCCACATTCCTTTCACCGCTCAGCGCTAAGCACATCAGCAGCGTGTGTGTTGGAGGGTCGAGGCTGTGATTAAGAGCTTTGCAGTATTCATTCTGCATGTGGTAGCCATGCAGGTAGAGAGATCAGGTGATGTGTTCAGGGCAACACTGGGTTTCAATTAAGAGCATTATAGTGATTATGCTGGAACGACTAGTGGAGACAGAGTGCGGGTTGTGTGTGCACGTCACTGATGCATGTAATTTGAGGAGACATTGCCAATTGAACAAGGTGGTCCACTAAGCTTATCATGTGTTGTGTGTTTCCTCAAGATTAATTTACTGCCTTCCCTGCTAGATCAGCAAACTGTGAATATCCCAGTTTACTGTATATATACACCGTATATCTGCTCCTTTTTCAGAGACTCTCCTAACTATCTCTATCTGTGTCTCATCTTCTCTATAGAGTTTCTCTGACTGAGCCTTTCTGATGTCTTTCCAATTTCCATGGTTTCTGCTCGTCTCCGGCTCCTTCCATCTCTTTTCGCTTTCATATCCTTATTTTTTTTTTTTCCGCTTTTTGGACTCAAGGCCAACCTTTTCTCTCTTTCTCAGCCAAACTGTATACCTTACTCTTACAGCCTGTGTCTTCTTGCTTCTGCCTTTTGTCTCCACTCTGATCCTCTAATCAGCCGACAACACAGTCTGGGGTTTAGTTTTTGAAATTACATGCCATGCCTCCCCTTCTTCTCATCTCCTCGCCTTACCCTCTCATTTTCCTCCCCATATAATGTCTTGTAATTTTTTTTCCCTTTCGTCTTTCTATCATCGCTACCCCTTCTTCTGTTTATTATAGTTGGAGAGTGAGTATGAAAGTGTCAGAGGATGGCAGCATGAGTTGGCTTCAAACCCATAACATCATAAGGACATGTTATGTGCCTCTGCCTCCTGAGCCACCAGGACACCCCACATGTTTCAGAAAGCTAAGAGCTCCCTGCGCCTGAGATATTTGCATAACATTTGCATATGAACCCCAACTGGCTGTTTTTGGAATGCCAAGAGGCTAAATTCAGTATTTATTAGCAGAGCCCACAACTAGTTTTCACTCTTCTGGTGGCATTTGCATCTGATTTGCATGTCCCTTAGCTTGGATGTGGGAATAAGGGGCCAGATGACCTAAATTGTTTCAATTTCACCCACAAGTAAAGCAGCGGAGGAAGCTCTAATTATGACTATTAATCGAATTAGGACACTTTACGTGTGCAGCGTAAATATGTGAAATGGTGATGAGCTGCGATAGCAAGCTGAGGCAATCTGTGTTTAATACAAACCGTGTTAAGGCTCCTCCAAGAAAATGGGATATTAATGACTCAAAAACATGCATTTTTACATTATTTTATGATCACTACAGTATTGCTAAAAAGGAACAGCAGAGGTTTGACATTTGAAAGCGTTACAGTATTTGGCTTCTTACTAAAATTTCTGCTCTGCTGGATGTTCACTTTCTCACTGGGTGTAACCATTAGCCAGCTGACGGAGTTAATGCAGCGTGTCGGTTCCTCTTTCACCTTTCTCTGAATCATTTTCCCCCGACTGTATTGTCTTTTTGAGCCTATTATCTGTGACAGTCCTTATTTGCGGTTGTTCAGCAGAGTTGCTTCCTAATTCATTTCTGCAGTTCAGGAGACGCTGTGAACTTCATGAATTTATTTTCTTCCGCGGCAGCAAAACACCTCACAGGAGCCCTCGGAAAACCCAGCAAATTAGAGTGGGGTAACCGAACACTTTAAGGGCTGATTAACTCTGAAAGGCTCACAGTAAACTGCCTCGATAACACTCGCTAGCTGAGCAGAATTAAGGCGATAAACAACCCATAATGCACCAGTCTCTGCAGGAAATTATAATACTTGTGATCTCTCTTTTTAAAAAGAATAACCGAACACGTAATTCTCCAGTTTTCGTTGTTGCACTTGAGTCTTATATGAGTTGGGAAAATTCCGGATGCACTAAACTCATCACATTTCATTAATTGTTTTCCTTCAGTGTTTTCTCAGCTTGCTTATTACACGTCTTATGATTGTAAACTGTCCGTCCATACATTCGTGCATATTGTCAGGAGCAGCTTGTGGGAATTTCTTTGGTTTTGCACAAATTTCCACATAAACTTAAGAATTAAGTGATTTGAATTTGGTCCTCAAAGGTCATGAACACTTCACACAAATGTCTAATAGGATGAAATGATGAAGTGATGACATTTTACATGAAAAACGTCAATGTCGACTTCACTGTGGCAAGATATTGTTCTGCAAAAAACACCTTTAATGTCGTAACACAAGAGCAGAAGGAAGGTTGTGACCATATTTGTCCATTGGTCAGATACTGAACCTTGAATATGTGTGTGAAACTTCCATGTTTTAGTATTTAAAGTTCTTTACAGCAACATTTTTATTTCAAGCAGCGTTCACTGTCATGGCCACAACTTTTTGTTCCGTCAGAATCAGCTTTTTACACTCGATAGACGTACACTTAATAGGTTTTATCAAATTCCTTCAACATCTCAGCGACATAAATTATACGAGGCTGAACAAACTTGGATGTGAATTGCACCTTGTAGTTCTTGTACTTCACTTTGTCTGCAATATGCAGCAGAACATCTGAGAGTTACATTGTTATTCCCCTGTCAGACTTTGGTAAAGAAAGTTATACAAAAGACATCTTTCTTTCCTTCACTTTCCCTCACAGTGATAATGAACAGGACATTTATAGTGAAGAGGAATTTAAAGAGACAAAATTAACAATACAGGCAAAGTCATGAACAACAACTGAAATAGTGTGAAGAATTTTGATTTGTAGTGTAGTATGAAGGGTTTTCAAATACTTTCAACAACTACATGAATATTATTTTCTGATTTAAAAATGAATCCTTCATAATGCAAACAATATTTTTTTGTCCAGTCAAAATTTTTTGATTGAATAATAACTGTTCATGCCAACCAAAGCGTTTGTTAAATTCCTTTACAGTGTATCTGAACCTAGACTTAAGCTGCAGAGAGAACAAGGTTGTATATCTGTAAGAGGTGGACAATAACCAGTGCTGCTGTGGTATTTCCTCTTTCCTGACCACAGCCTCTCTTGGCTTCTTAGCTCCCGCCTCTACGTTTATTTATGCCTCGACTCCATCTGCCACTTTCACACATTCATCAGAGGACAGGTGAGCTTTTACATACAGGTGGCTCCAGTTTTTCCTTTTTCTTTACCTCTCTGAATCAGTCTTTGTCTCCCTTCCAGGTGACAAGCGGGAGAAGTGGAATGAAAAGACACACACACACACACACACACACACACACACACACACACACACACACACACACACACACACACACACACACTGTTCTAGTCTTCTAACATGTTCTTTTGTGTACAGAGCAAATTGACGTTCCCATGGCCTATTTTTGAACTTAAAATGCAACTTACACACACACACACACACACACACACACACACACACACACACACACACACACACACACACACACACATTGAATATTAACTGCCATCTCCCAGGGCAAACAGCAAATATAATCACATTTGTAATGTCAGAGAAATGGCGTGTCAATATTTGGCTGGTCTGTTATTGTTGTGAAATGGGGAACTGACTGCAGTTACTATGGTGTGCATGATTCTGACAGTTGGCTTTGAGGTACAGAAATACACACCCTCTCTCTCACAGACACACACACTCTTGCATTTCAGTGTCAGAAAGAGGTTTGCAAAATAAGGCTGATCATCACTTGCCGCGTTGATGTTTGGCTTGTTTGTTTTGCGGCACCCCTGTCATACTTTAAATTATATATGATATCTCTGATAATGACAATGAGTCAGTTAATTGGGCCCAAGTGTTAAAACCCAAATAGAATTGATCATTATGTTTCTAGTTTTGGCAGAATATCTAATAACGCTGTAGTTCTGACTCCGATCTGATCCAAGTCATTCAATATTTAGCATCTGTCTAATCTGAGTCCCAAACAGATGCCATTTTCCTACAAAAAACACACTTCAAGTACATTAAATGTATTAAAATCCATCCATTGTATATGTATGACAACTGAATAACATAACATTTCTGCATCCAAGAGATTCCTTAATGTTGTGTAGGTGTTCATTGCCGTTTTTATTCCCATAATGCACTGTCTGACATGTGTAGTATTAGAGGGTATGGTGTGCTGTAGCTTAAAAAGCTCCAGAAAGACAGAACTTGGTTGTTCCACCACATCGAGCCTCTTATTGTTTAATACTGTAGCAACCAGAGGAGGCGTCACTCACACTACAGGAAGTTCAAGTTGGCTAGCAGAGAGCATTGTGGCTGTTTAACTATCAATGGGCACCGTGACAGAGACTTCTGTAGTACTTATCGACCTCCATCCAGCGTCTGTATTATGCAATGCAAACCGAAGTTCAGGCATAGTGTTGTGCAGATACCAGTTAATTCAAAAATGCCTTAATTGGCCCAGATCTTGAAATAGGACATTGGCTCAGGACATCTCTGTAATGTAGTGGTTGTAAAATACCAAAATTGAGGCTCAAATATGTTACCTGCCTAAATATGTCAACACCAAGTCTGAAATATAGAAGAAACCTAAAACATCAGGAGAACGAACAGAATAGATGACAGAACAAGGAGTTTTTTTTTTTAATAATTAAAAAAATGGAAACAGAAAATATCTTGTCAAACTCATTACAAGGATGCTATAAGAAGCCATGAAACATCAGGTGGGAATTTTTGTACCATAGTGTGTTCCTGCATTTCATATCCAACCATGATCTGAAGAAAGTCTTCATTTAAATCAGCTCTTTACATGTTCTCCACTTTGTCATCACACTGCTGCTAATAAAAGGTTAAATCCTTGCAGAGATAAGTGCAGTAGGACTTCAGGGCACATCTTAATCAACCGCTTTCACTGTTTCTGTAGGAATTCATTCGATCATTATAACTAGGGTTGTTGATCTGTATAGTTGTGACTGTTCATGATTGCTATGTTGGTAAATTAGCTTTAAAATAGCCAAATTAAACATATATCATTGCCCTCAATTGTCCAGTTAAACTCTGATGGTGAAAAAATTTCACTTGCCACATAAACTGTTGCCATAACTTTTCATTATAAAAAGTTAGAGACTAACAAAGTATTTTAAGTTCACAGCATGGTTCATATTAAATAGAAAAGCGGTGTTTTTGTCCCTGATGTATCCCCTGTGAATGTGATTTATGTTCCAACACTACACAAACAGCCACACACAAATAAAAAACTTTATGAAGGTCATGTTGTTCAGTGTTGCTTAGGTGGTGTAAGGAGAGCTATTGAGTTCAACTGGAGCGAGGATTGACTATGTGTTGGGTTGCATCGTGTTGTATGGAAAGAAAATGAGAAAATGCAAACCTGAAAGTAGAAGTTTGAGATTTAAATCAATGGTTTCTAGACACAAAAAACTCTTCCTGTTAGAGGATTTATTTCAGACTTGTTGCTTTGGATTGTATTATTACCGCACTATTGAGGTATCTACAGTTTTGTACCCTTGTAATGTATTCTACAGAAAACATGTCGACTATTGTTTGAAGAGTATATATGGTTAGATCATGGCTAGTATGGTGGTAGGTGGGGTTGTAGGAATGTTTGTTTGTATGTCTTTGGATTATGTTGAAATCATGTCATACTTTATACATCTTTTTCTAATTAAAATCAATGTATTGTTCAACATTTCAGATATCGTTTGTGGTTAAAATATCATTAGAATGATGATAAGATCTTACATCAAGCATGTGTGGAGCACAGTTGTTTTTTTCGACTATAAAACTGTATATAGTGCACATTATAGGGTAAACTGTAAACACATTTCCTGGTTCTAAATATGTTGACCTGTTTCTTTTTCTTGGGAAAATGCAGAAAGGCTAAAACATGACTTTATGTAGTCCTACGTGTGCAAAACAATGGAGCAATAATAATGGAGGACCTGCACCACTTAAGAAGGCATCATTTGACATTATTACGGTTGTTTAACAAAATTTGTTCAATGCTGTGATTTTAAAGATCTTTTCAAAAACGGGTGAGCAGAAACTGAAATTCACTAATCCATCTGCACTGTGTGAGTCAGAATCGGTCTGATTGGTCTGACAGAGTTCAGATCAGTGTGAAGAGTGTTTTTTGATCTCTGGATTGAATACCAGATCAGCAGACGCGCCTGTGACACACTAACTATTCACATTAGTTGACTCATGACATGCTATTTATATTAAAACAAAATACTCTTTCTTTTCATTTTGCAGTAACTCTTATTTCTGCACATTTGGCACATGTTCACTAAGAAAAGGTCCAAAAGCAAAGATCCATCTCCGAGATTAATGAGGAAGTAAATTTTTTATTCCACCCTCGCAGTTATATCGACCTCCATCTATAAAATGTGTGTCGCGTTTCATTCTGAGGTGTGTTGTAAAAGTGAAATCGCTCTTTCTATTCCTCTGTCAGTCAGTAACCTTCTAGCCCTTCTCTCTCCCAGACACCCTGACTTCGGTGCCCTTGACTCTAATAATCCCTCTCTCGCTGTGCGAAATATCTTTTCATGTCTGTGCTGATGATCATAATGGTTTTCTGTCTGAGTTGCAGACTAGTGATTGGCCCCAATTACTGTGTGAACCTGAGGCTTCAAATCATCCTATCCATGCAAGGTGAGACGTGTAATGGCAAAAATCTATTTAGGCCTGGTTTCCATCCCCTGCCTGCGTGTAGCTCAATAAATCAAACTTAATGCACATTTAAAATCGCACGGAATCGACTGCCAGATGTTTATCATTACTTTGCTTTGTTGTTCATTTTTTTTCCATATACAGCCCAGATGCCCCAATGAGCCCTCTTTCTTTAGCAGCGACTGCTTTTAAACTTAACAGCTCAAAGTGTATTTATTTCTTCAGTTTGCATGAACACCTCCCACATCTCCTCCCCCCTTTAATTGCAGAGCTGCTTTTGCTGTCTTTAACAGTATATTCACCACTTCTAGTAGATGGCAAACACTGGTCCAAATGGAAAATGTACCTTAATCTTACAGATATATGACTGCTTCTGTTCCGGTTAGGTTTCCTCTAGTTTTAGTGCTTCTTGTCTGGACCCAGGTGCACTCGCTGTGGCTTTGAGATCAGACGTAAGAGAGACAGATTGACTCCAGCCTCTTGCCCTGTAGAAGCAAACTTCTACCATCCAAATTAGCGGCTGGCTTGTCTTACAGCATTCATCATTCCTGCTCCACTTTCAGCTAAGCTCACCTGCTATTTTTCACTGAGATACCCCCACTTAATCTTCTAATGCTGGGGCTCTCCTTTGCACGTCCTTGTTATTTTGTTCTCTTTCCGTCTGTTTCTCTGCATTTTTTCCTCATTTTCTCCCCACTTTCTTCGATCTCTCTGAGTCTTATTAATTTATTTCTGCATCTCCATTCCTGCTCCACCTCCGTCTTTCTTAGCTTCTTGATTCCTTCCCTCCCTCTCAGCCCTCCATCCTTCTCGTCTGCCTCTATCTGTCAGACTGACTCTCCTTGTGCAGCAGTAATGTACTCGGAGCTGTTAAGGACAGGAGCAGAAATCCCAAGTGAATAGATCTTTTTAAGATGTTGTCAAACTGTTGATGTGAGTGCTATCACGGACTCCTGCTGTGCCTAACTTGGCGTAGCCTCCCTACTTCTTAGTGCACACCGACACACAGACCCATATCTGTCTCCTGAGAAGAGGCTCCAGATTATGCACGAACTACAAGGAACCATTGCTGTGAATTTCTTGCCATTTAACAAAGCTGATTTAGACAGTGTGTCTGAGAGGAAACTGTCTGTGCAGTTGGTTTGCATGTGTTTGTGAGTGAGGGACACGAAAAGATAAGAAAAGAAAGGAAGTGTAAAAAATGACAGCTTAGATGATGTCCATACTAATTCATGTTAATGCATTTGAAAGGCTTTTCTCTTTATTTCAGGCTTATACTCGCACTAAGTTGCCATTTTCTAATCCTACAAACTCAACTTTTTGACAGGGCTGCTCAATGTGGACAAATTTAAATACCCTGCAACATAAAGAGGCTGTTATTTTCTGTCTAATTTTGCATGACTGTAACATACTGTCCAACATACTGAATCTTTGTTTATGTAGTCAGATGACTGCATGAGTTCAAAATGGATTTGATGGTACAAGATGATAAACTGCTATATTTATATACCATGAGAATGTACACATACCAGAAATTTTCTTATCGTATTTCCAATCTTCTGTCCTCTTCTACTATTTTGCTTTAGTCTTCTGTTCACCATCCATTTATTTCTTTATCCTCACTTAACATTTGTTCTTCTGTCTGGCTTCATCCCTTAACATCTGGAATTACCATTAAATATATTTTTGGCCCAAATCTACAATGTCTGGATAAACCTGTAAATATGCACAAAGCAACTTTTTGGTTTACAGCTCAGTAGGGTTTGGGTCCAGTCTTCTTTGCTGTGTTTGGCAAAATACCTGAATTTGTCAAAGTCTGACAGTTAAAATTGACTTTAGAACCTTTCATCTCTCAACTTTTTATTACCAAAGACCAATTTTGAAAACATGCAAGTAAGGCTTCACATTTATATCCAGAGCTGACGGTGGTTGTTTTTGCAGGTTTGAAAGACCATTTTCATTAGTGGTAGACTCCATCAAATGTCTGGTTTTAAGCTAATTCTATCAACATACAAATTATCAATCCAATTTTTTGTCCATTGCCTTGTTATCATATTCTCTCTAGCCTGCTGTGAGTGGTCACATAGCGTTAAAGTGTATTTGCATATCAAATTAATATTTTAAGGTCATTAACTTTGTGGTTCTGAAACACAAGTTCCAGTATTTGTTCTGAAAAAAGTGAGGTCTGTATGTTGCAATTGTTTTTCAGCCCGTTAAAACAATCAGTATATATCAGCATTTCATGTAGTAGGTTCTAACTAGAGGTTTGGAACTATAATTCAGCAAGCTTAATTAATGTTAATTGATTTTCTAATGTAGCTACGACTAAAAACTTATTTTCGACAGGATTAAAAAGCTAAAAGAGTTTGTAGTACTATACTGAAAACGGAGACAGAGGATGATCCTTCAATTCCAAAAAAAGGAAAAAAGAAAAATGCATCTTATCAGGTCTGATGCCTTTAAATGCTTCACCACTAAGGAAAGGATTAATAAAAGCAGCATTAAGGGCACCAAAAGGACCGAGATCTGCCCCAATCCGGCAGTAATACTGGTGCTTCTGATGTTGCTCTGCAGTTGCATCAGAAGATTAATGGCCGATAAGGATCGGAGATGTGGTTGTGTTTTTCTGCTTGTGTCTTTTTTTCATAACTGGATATTCTAAGTTTTATAAGAAATATGTTTAGGGCTACAACTAATGATTGTTTCCTTCCTAATTTTTACAAGAATTTAATCTAAAGTATCATCTTCAGATGTCCAACAGTAGGCTCGTGGTAAAGGTATTTACTTATGCAGAAGAATGAGAGAATCTGCAGCTGATGCACCTTTCTTTTCACAGTTTTTACTTGAAAAATCACCTTAATCCTATATTATTTAAAGTATTTGTCAGTTCTTTTTCTGTTGCTTGACGAGCTGGTTAAGCAATTCAGCTATGATTATATTATTTTCTAGTCACTTTGTAATGTTTAAATATGAATCTGTGACTTAATCAGTGGAAACATATCGATGTATAAATTTACTACAGCAGTGTGTGTAGTTTTTCCACTGAGCGGTCTTGGTGTATTGTGTGTAGCTGTATTATCTGTGTGTGTTTGTGTAGCCAGGCAGCCAGCACCCCTCTAATGACAGTTGATTGCGTTATCATCCACGGCTGAGTGGCTGCTCACTCTGCTAGACGGATAGACCAACTGCCAAACCCCAAGGCCCCTCCATGTGTGTGTGTGTGTGTGTGTGTGTCTTTGTATGTCTTTGTATCAGTGTGTGTATATCACTGTGTGTGTACATGTCCTGGTGTTTGTGTGACTGTGACTGTGCTTGTAAAATGTGATTGGAGGTGAAACTCGCAAGTCCTCGAAGACCCATTCACAATTTGCCACGTCAGTAGGGCAAATGTACATATACACACAAACACACACAGTTTCCCCCTGAGGAAAGTGAACCTTTTAGACTGAAACGTTGTCAGCCAGGAATCTGCCTTGTTGTCCCAAACAGGCAGTTTTGCTCTGCTCACGCACCCACTCTCACGCACATGCCCTGGGAATATGGTTGTATGAGCAATTTATCAGTTTATCAAGTTTTGAATTTGCAGATTTAAAGTTTATATGCCACCACTGTCCTCTACCCAGATGGATTAGTTATTTACACACTGCTTTTTAAAGCTGAATTGACAAAAATATTTAATTTTTCTCCTTTTTTATTTTTACCAAGTTGCTTGTGTTCACATTTTTTATTAGTTTTGAGATATGACACTTTGTTGTAGGATTTGACACATTAAAAATCCAACACAGTTGGATTAATGAAAATATAAATGGGTGTTATTAGTAGTACTATTTACAACTTTATTCGAGCTCTCCATCTATCATTTATCACCATCCATGACTTCAGTATAACTTCCCAATCACATTATTCCTTCAACACATCGCAAACATATATTAGGTTCCTTTAAGTCTTACAGCTCAACGAATGCACTTGTGTTGAATTGAAGCATTTATTTTAGTGTGGAGAAGCATAAATACAATAAATCTACATGCCGTGACTTTCCTAACTCTTCTAATTGATTATATGTGCGGCAAAGTGATAAAATCATCTTGAATTCACATTAAATTGATCATAGTTACAACCTATATGCAGCTGTGAATCTTTTTTCCTAATGAAGTTGACGTTGCATGCACGTGTTAATATTTATGCAATGCAGTAATTGCAGGTTAATGTATCCCTAGAAAGAGTGAAATGGGAGCTTTATGTTCTTATTAGTTAACACTGAACACTATGAAGACAGATGAAACTTCTACAAAATGATATCTTCACTGATTTCTTTCCCCATTTTTACTGCTTCTGTGACGACTAACCCACAAAGTCCCTAAAATAAGCAACAAAACTTACCCTCTCTGATGATGCCAGTTGTGTGCAAAAAAAATAACTTCTGTGTTGTCGCAATCATAGGACTGACGTTCCATCCCACTTTGTTTGAAAAATAATCTCAAAATACTGGATTTGTTTGGTTTTACACCTCTGCAAGTTAGCTACTCTATGCAAACACTACAGTGAATAAAACAATGACAGTTATTTTTTCCCAAATTCAAGGTCAAACCGTCCCACCATCATGGTTCTGGTGTTAACAGATTACAGACAATCTCTCCTACAAATTTATGGAAATGTATGTCTACTGCCAGTATTTTATGATCAGGTATATATACAAACATAACAGTATTTTTTCCCCTTCATATAAAGGCCAGTAGAAAAAGTCTGTATATATTTAATGAGGGGAGCCTGAACTGTTTTGGAAAAAACAAAACACGAGATACGAGAGCTAAGATTTTACGTAGTGTCTATCTGCCAACCCAGCTTTTACAAAATTAAACAATTAGGGACAACACTTTTGGCACTTAGAAGTTGTAATATCATGTTTCCTTGATTAATGGTGCCAAAATGTAAGTTGCAGCCAAATATTTTCCAGGAAATACTCCATGACAGTGACATGTTTGCGATACATGACTCGGGGGAGTGGGTCACCGGCCCACCCTGCCCTCCGGTCCACCTGTCCTCCCAGCCAGTCGGCTGGGCATCCAGCTGTCCACTCAGCCTATCAGCCAGCGAGGCCATACAGGCCTTGTTAGCTCAGTCAAGTGTGTCCATTCACCCCACAGCCAGCCCTTGCCCCAGCATGCTTACCCCGATAAAGCAGTGCTGCTCTGTATCCCAAGGTCAGCATGTCCTGGGTGTTTTTGTAAGATGAGTGAGGGGGTGGAGGGAAGTGTTTGAGACGGAGGCTGGAATGGATGGAGGGTAGAGGACGGAAATAACAACAGAAGGGAGTGTGAATGTGTGTGTCCGTGCATGCATGCGTGCACGCGGGAGTGTCGGGGTGTGTGTGTGCAGGATGGGGTGGAAAGTGGGTCATGGTGTGGTCTGTATGCGAAGCACCAGGAGCATCATATTGACCCCGAGGGCTGCTGTCTGCTTCTTCTCCCTCTCACTCATCCTCACCCAAAGGTCCCGTCCTTCGCCCTCATATATCATCTACGAGTGAAGAAGACCAGAGGGGCATCAGAGACACCACGGATCTGTGTCTTCGGTCATGAAAATCTGCACATCTTAATCGCTCACGTCGCTTTTTACAGTCTGGGGAAATGACTGAATGGACACACAGATAATTAAGCTGATCAGTATGAGAAATGTGAGGTACCAGTGTACTGCAGAGACATCAAGTAGAAACAACCGGGGTCAGGAGATTCAGATTTGGAGATAAAAGTCCTGAACAAAAGTTTCCATCCACTGGAAAAGACATTGCCTATTATTGCAGTCTTGAGTTTTCAGTGACTTCTATAACTGACTGAAATAAATGCATGTGTCTGTGACAAAACATTATCCTTTCATAGATTTATTAAAGGTCTTCTAGAAATATGAGAAAATTTGCTGGGTCAAAAATATATATACAGAAATGTTAATATTTGGATAACTATTCCTTTGCTGTTTTCACCTCCGTTAGGCTCTTTTGATTTCTGTCCACAAGCGTCTGGTTTATCTTTGACGCTTCTGGACAGAATTGGTGTAATTTGACAAAATTTGTTGCCTTTCTGATTTAGATTTATTTCTTCATAAGTCCACAAGTTCTTGATGGGTTTAAGTCAGTCTACAACCTTCATTCTAGTCTGATTTAACCATTTCTTCACCACTTTTGATGTGTGTTTGAGCTCATTGTCTTGTTGAAACAACAAAACATCCCCAGAGCATAATATTGCCACCACCATGCTTGACAGTTGGTTTCTTGGGGTTAAATTCCTCATATTTTCTCCTCCAAGTGTTTGTAAACTTTATACATACGACTGTATGTAAAGAGAAAGAGAAAGTTTGGAAACTTGTTAAGTAAGCCTGTCTGAAATGGAAAGTATGATTCTCCATTCACCATGACAGCAGTGGAATCGGGGTTGTTTATGGCATACTGTACGGCTATCATCGAGAGAGAGAATTAAAGGAGTCTTTAGGAAAGGTTTATGGTGCCTAGAAAGCTAAATGTCTCCAGAGCTCTTTTTCCTACATAAATATACACAGTGTGACTGTGGTGAACTTCCCTGAACTACCTCAAAAACTCAAGACACATACTTTATAATCAGTTACAACTACGGATGCACAGTCCTCTCCTGGCAGGCAGGAAGCCAATCTGTTTGCAGGGTAATCACCGTGTGACCTCTAAAGGCTTTGTAACTTGTTATTTATAGAAGCATTTTTGTAAATACTGTACTGCTTCATTACAGGGAGGAAGTAAAGTGGATGTATGACATTTTAATTGTACATACAATTACTGATGTGTTTAATTTCATAGTATGTAATTATTGTGATTAGATTTGTCAAAGCAACCATTAGGTATGCATGCTTTAATGTGGATATCTATAATGCATTGCATGTAGATGCATTTATTGTTCCTGTTAAATTAAACAGGCAATGTTGTCTTTCCTTTTCTGCAAATCAAATGTATGAATTATGGATGAGTAAAATTTCCATGCGTTCCTCCATTACAGAAAATTCTGAAATCCTAAAGGTGTTAGACTCGATTTGCACTATGTTGCATTTCACTTCAGTCAAAAATGACAGACACAATTGCAAAATTGCATTCATAAAAGCTGAAGACTGTCATTTAAAGATGGAGTCGGAGAGTGAAAAAGGGAAATGAGTCCGGGGTTAATGTTGGGTTGAGTCATGAAGTAGAAATTGAAAAAGGCAAAAGAAGACAAAAATGAGATGAAGGAATATTTGATATGTGGAGAACACTAGGAAATAAGAGAAATTGGTAACACCACCGGTGACACACGAAAGCAAAGAGTAAAAGTGAGTGGATGTAATATGTGGTGGTTAAATGAGACATGAGAATCCTCCACTGTGTTTGGATATTGTGGTGGTTTTGGAATGTTGTGGTAAAATATCAGGTACGTACATGCTGATTGGAGCTGTATGAACCTCCCATCTCTCCTAACTCCCACCTTCTTACTTACTGGCTTGTATTTTCACACTGAGTTGTAAAATACTGTTATTTCAACGATGGTTAACTCCAAGCTGGTTGCACTTTTGGAATCTTATTTCATTCCCTGTTTGAGACCAGTGTAATTCTGTCCTTGGTTGATCCAGTGAATCCTCCTGGTAACTGTGTGCATGACATTAAGATCATTTAGCCCTATATATTACACAGAATTTTGAAAATGGTCACATAGAAAGCCAGTATTGTAATTCCCTTACGTTTTCCAGGAAGCTTAGACAACAATAGGGTTTCTTTATGTGTAGTGCTTCATCTTTTATTTGTTTTTAGCTGTATTAGACAGGGTATTGTACATATTATTACAGCAATACCTGTGGCCACTCATAGGCTGTATGATACCATGATGTTTTAATCACTGAGTCATTTAATATCAAGTATTTGCTCAAAGTGAGTTCCAATCTGATGCCATTTTCCTAGATTAACTTTGAGTGCATCACAGTTATGAAAATCTGCCCAGTGTATATCAAATGAACAGCTCTGCAATGCATGAAGAAAAAAGAAAGCATTTCTGTATCCATGTTTCTTTATGTTAAATAGGTTGTCACAGGATTTGTTGTAAAGCCCTGGTAGGGCGTTGTTGGAAATGTAGTGTCGAGAGTAGAAACCTGTATTTTCTGCATGCGTGACAGAAAATCAAGCTGTAGTACTTTGTTGCTTTCTGTTTAACAGTTCTGTATTGGTAGGTAGAGAGCATTGTTGGGGTTTAGCTAGCCATGGGCATCATGACAAAGACTTCTGTGACATGTAGTAGCCTCCGACCAGAGTCCATGTGTTTAAGACAAACCAACTTTGCAGCCTAAAGACAAAACATATGTCTGTTGGCTAAAATAGCAGTATTGGCACAAGACAAATGTCCACTGTGCTCAGTTTGCATTATCAATTAATCAGTTATTGATTGATAATTTATTTAATTTAAGCTGACATAAACAAAGGGTCATACTTTGGTTTGTGCTGATCAGTTAACATTTCTTGATCTGGACATCTCTGTTTGCAGTATGTGGTGTGCTATTCTGATTTACTGTTTCTAGTGTCCAGTTTTAAATCTAGTCTTGTCTCGGTACAGAGAGATTATTATGTTGTGTGTCTCACATTTAATCTCGGACTAGACTCAATATATAGTGGCTCACAAATTCCACAAATCCACAGCATGTATACATTCTTCTGCAATGCCATTAGATATAAAAATTACCATTGTATAACTGAAGTGTTAAATTGCTGTTCAGTTAAACTAGTGTGTGTGTGTTAAATATATAGTAGTGAAAGAGTGAAAAAGGGAGTGATTTTAGAGACAACCAGGGTCTCCAGTTTCTCTAACAGCATGCATTTGGATTGGAGGACGAACGTCATGCAGACTTAGAGGGAACATGCAGAAGTCACACAGAGAAGCCACAGTCAGCCGGTGGAGGTTAACCTTTCTTCTGAGGCAACAGTGCTAGTCATTGCACCAATATGCCACGGCTATACTACACCAACCACTGTTAGGTCCTGTGCAAACATAAGCCAGTGCAGGATACAAAAAAACTGAATTTCTATCATTGATGCTCTTGAAATTCGTCTATTTTCATTCTCTCTTGGTGCATACAAACCACTGTGCCTTGACTTTTTCTTGTTAACAAATAGCACTTGTTCTTCTGTGATTTTCTAAGTGTCATTACGGACAAGGCAAAGCTCAGTTGTTCAGGTATAAAAGCATCCCAAGTATGTTGCCTTTACCATGAGGTATGGGATAAAGGGTGCACACCTTTGTATTTTTTTCTGGTTTTATGCTAAAAATATAAAAACTTGTTGAGCTGGAGGATGAGCTCTCAATGCGGAAAAAGTTCAGGCAAGTTCAGTAAAAACACAAATAGACTCCTACATCCAGATCAACACTCGAGAATCACTTTTCCACTCGGTTTTGCACACATTTTGTTTTACATCCTAATTCTGTGGTGCAACGGTAAATTTTATCACTAAAAAAATGAAAAGCAGCCGTCTGTATACATTAAACGGCTCAGTTACATTTACAGTTTATTTGTAAATCGGCACATCTGCATACAGTAGATACACGGTGGTTTGGGGAAATTATCCAATTCCCATCCTGCCTGTTATTGTTTGTATGTTTCTCTGCTTTCTGACCCTGCAGCTGAGCCTCGCCCTCTGCTTCTCTGTGGGGCTCTCAACACACCTGTGGGTACATCATCAAAACATACAGACGTGTGCAAATACAGCAGAATACATCATTTTCTGTTGTTTCTGCAACAAAATATTTACATAATTGTGTGTAAAGGAGAGCACACACACAAATAAAAACATGCTAGCTATTAAATGCATGTGTTTTTAATGCATTTTTATGAAACGAATGTTTGATTTCAGATCAGAGTAGTTGCTGCGCCTCTGTTTCCACTTTTGTCCTCCTGTTGTTGGTCATTCTTTAATCTCATTTAGATGTTAACAATCACCTGCTTCCACTTCACATTTTCTTTATTCCTTCTCTCAGGATGCTGTTCTTCCATGTCCTACCTTTTCTTTAATCTTTTTTTTGTTCTCTCTTTGTACAGTAAAACCCATCTGGCCCTTGCTCTCACTCTTCCTCTGTCTTTTGTTCATCTTTCCATCCATACTTACTTGGCGAATGCACCTGCTCCAGTAACTCTTTTCCATTCATCTCCATAGGGAGCAGTGTGATTGAAATGTGTTATGTATGACCCTCAGCACACGCCTGCACAAACACACACACACTGACCACAGGTGCTGCATTTCCAATATCCTCGTCTCCCTTGTATGATGTGGTTGTTTAGTGAATTTAGGGTGGCCGTCGCACAAACATACACAGGAATAACCTCATGGATTCGATTTTGTCATTTGGGTCAGTCGGTGGGGATGTTTTTAAAGGAACGAACACCTCTATACACGTAAACCACCTCCACACACAGACACACACATGCATGCAAACCAATTGAAGCATGGCAGTGTACACACACTCACACACAGGCAGAGGCCAATTTCTTTTTGTGTATAGTGGGGTCAACTGTTTGATATCGGTGGAATTCCGTGTATTCCTTATTGGAGAACGCCACAAACACACACATACACACTGAAAAAATACCAATCTTTTGTGGTCAAATGGAATGTATTTCTTATACTTTTTCATCTATGGGCTGCAGCTTGAGCGAAATAGTGTCATTATTACACTGCGTGTATATCAGAGAGAGTTATTTGTAGGTCTAAAAGTGCCCTCTGCACATCAGTATGATATAAACCCTTATATTAAAAATGATCTTGGTTGAATTGTTTTGGGGATGTTATGATATAAACGTGACAGTTGAAGTGGTTTACTAGTTCCTTAATACGAAAATCATTTTAAGTGAAAAAAAATAACCTAAAATGAAACTTTCAGACACGAACACAGTGGAATTTTGCATTTTTTTGTAGTCATAGTACCAAGACACCAACTGGCCAGAGGAAAACTCCCATCAGCGATCGATTATAGTGTCTTCTTTCTAAGTTTGAGTGGTCCCACGTTGCCTCCATTTAGCTCATTGTGCTTTTAGTGTGACTTATCACAGACAGGAAAAGTTTTCTAGAGCCAGCAGTGACAGTACATTCATGCTTTTCAGGTCCTCGATTCCTATCTCACTGACCACTCTTGGGTTCTCTTCTGCCTCCTTATTTAAATGCCATGTGACTGTGAAGTCGTATAACAGTGCCAAGGCACTAATGACACAAGTTAAACTGGTATTATCATCATATTTGCTATTTTTCTGATGACTTGAACAGAGCAAATTGAAGTTTTGCAGCCTGTGTCTAGCTTTGGTTTATTTCCAATTTAGTTTATTGTGCTAACTATTAAAGATTTTTTAGTGGATATTCCACGTTACAGCTGTACATTTTGCATTTCAGAGTGTAAAAGTACAGTCACCACTCTGCACACACTTCAGTTCCACGGTGTTTAACACAGGGCTAGTAAAGACTCCTTTTACAACACACACACACACACACACACACACACACACACACACACACACACACACACACACACACACACACACACACACATACATACCAGGATGCATGTCTTACCCTCTGGGCCTTTTCTTCATCAGATAAAAGATAAGTCAACAGTTTTTGTGCACATTCCGTTGAAATAAATTCCCACACAATTGCCTGATGGCAATGACAGGCAAAAATAACCAAATGACTCCACTGCCATTGGCTGTACACCTATGCTGATGCAAATCTTATGCAAATAAGAGATTCCAGAGATTTTCCAATAGCAGCGTTTCTTTATGTGAAGGAAATTTATGGACACCTAAATGCTAAGTCACTGAAGGTGAACTCAGGCAGCTGCTTTCTCACACTGAGATTAGAGATCAACAGAAAATCATTCATACTGATCCATGAAATAGTAAAGCATCATGTTCTCTTAAAGGAATTCTAATGCAGTTCAGCAGCGTACAGGGTTCTTATGATGCAGAATATTCAATATCACAGTGTGTGATCAGTCTACAGACACAAATGATGTGATTTTATACAGTTTTTACAATTTGTGTTACAGTTTGTGAAGTTCCCAGTAAGGGGGAGAAGGATTTGTGCTTCAAAGATGCTGCTAGCAACTATTTTTCTATTGAATAATCAGTCAATTCATCTAAGTGATTACATTTTATAAAATCAGTTAAAGCCAAATGTCCAATTCCGTTAGGGTACTTTTATTTTGACAAATTGTATTTTATTGTGAAATGCAGCACAGTCCAACATGTACATGCAGGTTTATGTATAAAAAGCAAAACTTTTGGGTTAAATTAGCAACTCCAACATCTATGTAAATAAAAAATAGAATGAATTAATTTCACTCACATTTCATACTCATTCTTTTGTCTACCAACAAAAACAGATAAATATGTGAATGAACGTAGCCTTATTAGGAGTTTGATGACTTAAAATCATAGAAAAGATGAAAAAAAAACCCAAATATTTAAATTTACCTGCTCTTCCTTTCCATTTTAGGCAATTTTAATGCAGTTTCTGCTGCTTAAGTCTCCATTTTATTCATGATTTAAAGTGTACATTATTGTTATATATTATAATACAAAATCCTGCATTCTTTTGATTCAGAGTAATCAGGTTACAGTTGGAAGTCTGATTTTCTCTTGTGACAGCCAGGACAGTGTATTTTCATGACATGAATGATGGCTTTAATGTCTTGATAAGTTTTCAGATGTGATGAAAGTCTGACAGAAGAAGCAGCTGTCTCTGACGAAGTGACAGCGATTGTCAGAACAGAAGGATCGTCACTCTGCGCCCCCTCTGTAGAAACTTTGTTAGATTTTGCTTGCATTTGCCAAAAATACAGAACAACAAAGTGCAGTTTGACCTGATTTAATGTGATGAATATCCACTGCCTGCAATGCGTTAAAACAAAGTGCATTTATGGGTTAGCTTTGAGCTAAAAGGTACTACTTCTGAGATGAATACAATTTCCTACATTCGACTTTAAGTCCTCACAGTTAGAAAAGGGATTCTATTTTTAATCAGTAGATTCATCTATGAATAACTTGCTGCTTTCAAACATGTACAGAGCAACAAGCAGCTTTAAAACTAATATTTCCAGCAGTTCAACTCCAGCATGTTTTTATCTGAAAGCTTGCAGGTTCTGCTGAGTCTGTAGATTGTTTTGCAGATTTGTGTGTCTGTCTTTAGCGTGTGTGAGTGTGTTTTGTGTTAAATTGATGGAGAGCTTGTTATTGTTGGTCTGGAAAATGTCCCCTGGGACTGAGAGCAGACAGCAGCCACACAGCTGAGACCACTCCCACTGTAGCGCTGCATGTGTGTCGCTTTCCAGACAAATAAAGGTGGGAATAATGAGCACCTTTCGCCAGCTGAACGTACTGCCTCTTCTTCACTCAGTCTGTTTTCATTTCTTCATCACACGCACAGCTTTTGTAGCTTCGGGATTACTCAGTAGATTTTCTATTATTAGCTTCGTCCCAAAACAAGAGATCATTCTGCACAAAAGCCCAAACAAACAAACCTGCTCATGATTCACGTCCAAGCAGTCTGACTCACGTTGTTTCATTGCTTTTACAAGACATGCAGCTGTACTTCTGTTTTTATGAGCCATCATTAAGTCTTGCTTAGCATCTGAGCTAATCAGCTGACACACCTCAAACCCCGAACTTAAGTCTTATATGTATTATTTTACATTTAAGAAAACAAGGTGGTTTCGATGTTTGTGTAATTTAAATTAAAAGTAGTTTCAGATCCGTTGCCATGTTGGATTTTACCTCAGACATATTCTACCTCCCAGCAATTAACTCATTCACTTATTGACTTCACCTTAAATAATGTGCAATAAATACCTCTCTGCACATTAACACAATTATAACTCTGTTGTTATTTATTGTACCATATACTTGTACATTTATTTTTAGATTTTGTGCTTATTCTTTTCTACTTATGTTCATATTTTTAGCACATATTTTTCTACTCATGTTTATCTTAAATTTCTAACACTTGAAATGGCGGCGATGTGAACAGTTTCCCCTCGGAGATCAGTAAAGAATTTCTGATTCAAACTCTTGTCAGTTTGACATAATGAAGGTTTTGAATATCATTTTTCTAAAAGTTGAAGACACCCGAAAATACTGATTACGCCCTGCGAATGACAGTCATCAGACATCTCCCTTTTTTCTGAATAATTAGATGAATTTGCACCATCACAGTTTGCTTGTGTGCATTTTTTGTGGTGGAGAGTTTACGTAAAGGAAAGCATGGTACGGTTGGTGATCTCTCTTTTTCTTCACATTCTTGGACCTGCTGTGTTTTTCCCAGAAAGAATACTGTGTCCATATATCAGATTAACTAATGCAGGAAATACAGTGTGTGTGTGTGTGTGTGTGTGTGTGTGTGTGTGTGTGTGTGTGTGTGTGTGGGGTGTGTGCATGCTTGACTGCAGCAGGGAAGTGGATTCTAAGTGAAATATCTGGTTCAGTGTGGCGTAAAGGAGCAGACTTCCAGCTCCCCACCACCATAACTCCCCAGTATGTGTGTCTTTGTTTGTGACAGCTCTCCTGGCAGTGCCATGCTAATCCTACCACCATCATCCTGAGTGGAAACCGAGCTTAACATCACAGAGACCAACACACCCCTGTGTGTGTCTGTGTGTGTGTGAATGCTGATTGAACAGATGTCTAAATGATCCGTTAATTTGAACTAACTCAACAGGCCTGTTTTTGAGTATTAACAGCATTGGTGTTTGTCTTAATTATTCATTGTTTACTTTAATTTCATTGTCTAATTCTGTCCCATAAGCTTATTAGGACAAATTACAGTATAAAAGTGGGTCATAGATGTATTTGAAAGCTCAGGACCAGCCACTAAGTGGACCTTTGAGGCAGGATTGTCGTCACAGACTGTTTCCAAATTCCAGAATCACCTCCCATGCTCAAAATATTAAAAGTCTGTTTGAAAATGTCATTAAAACTCATGGCAAAATGACTGAGTGAAAAATGGTGAATGCATTTTATGTGTACAGATAATAATCTCCATGTTTGAGGATGGCAGTAAGTTTATAATCCACCACAGAGTCCTAACTGTGTCACATCAGGTCCAGGAGTTCAATAGGATCCTTTTGGTAGCTTTACGGTCTGTATGTAAACTGCTGACATCATGTTATTGTACATTTTTACGTTAAAAGCCATGAAAACCTTTGTTGATTTTAGTGGAGGCAGAGGACATCTGAAGCACGGGGAAGTGCAACGACATCCAAAACAGACAACACTTAAAGTCAACTCTGCTTAATGTGACCCAGTGAAATAAGGCCAGTACAGAAGAGCCCTGTTTTATTGGCACTCAGAAACTTCGAGTCAGCATTCTTCATTAGCTGCAGGCAAAACAGACACAAACCAAAACATATGTACGTGGAATTAAATTCATTAAATGGGAAGGGAGCTTGCAGATCAGTATATTAGGGATGTAACGGTACATGAATCCTTCCCTGTTCTGCCGGGAACATTTTGGCAGTGCACCAGCATTTGACTGTAATGGCTGTAAAACTTTAAGGTTCACCAAGACTACATGCTGGTGACAAAAATATAAAACAGCTAGACGCACCAGTGCAAAAGTTGGTCTGTAACTGTGGTACCAGTTGTTGTCCATCAGGTGTAGCCTACTAGTGGGAGTAGCCTTGAAGTATTTATGATGCTCAGCCAGAATCTGCATCTTTTCTGCGCAAACTTTACGACTAATCGACAAATGTGGACCTCACACTGATAACCCAGGCTTTTGTCCAGTGATAATTTAATGAAGTTTTTACAAGACAAGATGGATATATCCTCTGTGTTGATCAAATGGGAGAAAGACAGTGTTACTTTCTGAAATTTTTATAGCTGAACTTGCACTGGCAGTTGTACAGTTGTTTTAATCAGCATTTTTATATTCAATTTATTTTTTAGTTGAACGCAAACAGAGTGTTATTGATAGTATGCAACATTTGGATGCTTTAACTGTAAATGTATGTGTTAACCTAGCTTGGCACTTTTGAATGTTTAATTTTACTTCTATAAATAAGTAAAAATATGTTTTATTTCCCTACTGCACTGAAAATGTACCAAACCATGAATGTTGTGCACTGTTACCCCCTCGACTGTTCTCCTTTATAACACCTTAAACTCATACGATCCCTGAAGAGAGAGCACAGATCGGCACTGTTTTGGTCATGAAAGAAAAGTAGTTTGTTGTCATAACTTTGAATAGAAAGGAGAATTTACAGTTGCGTTGAAAAGTAGTATTTGGGAGGGACTTTTTGAGAGCACACTGACCTGTTGTGTGACTCAGATTCAAAGGAACTTCATCAGTAACCGATTACTAATTCTGCTTTTTCAGGATAGTGTGTGCTTAGTTAAATCCTGCATGATATGATTTGTTGTGTGAATATGTGTCGACAAGATCTGTGTTTTCTATTCTTTATAACATCATGTTTGTCTCTACTGTCTATCTTTATATTGTGTCCAATCTATAGATGACCCGACAGAAGCAGACGTGTGGTTGCTGAACAGCTGCACCGTGAAAAATCCTGCAGAGGATCACTTCAGAAACTCCATCAAGTACTGAAAACACACCTTTACACCTCCACCACCACATTTATGTGACTTCACAGTTCAAAGGGTTCTTATAAGAATTTGTCTGTAGGATTAACTGGATGAAAAAACAAAACCAGAAATGAAAAATAGGTCCTAATTGTTGAGTGTCCACTGTGAGACATGTTGGAACAAGCATAACAAGGTTTATAGGTTTCATGTCATTTTGACTGAGAATCATGTGTCTTAAAACATTAAAACAACAGAATAACTGCAGCTTTCATCAGTTAATAACAATTATATGTATACGAGACTAATGGAACAGTGTGACCTACATCCTGAACTAACTTTGGTTATTTTAAAATTCAGTTTTTTGACTCCTGCGTAGCCCAAAATATAATTATGGTGCTTTTTCTGCAAAATGCATTTTTTTCCTCATACATGAATATGTGTATGTATGTGCTGCATATTTCCAGCTTGTTGCCCTGTGTCAGTTTCCACCTACTCTCTGTTCTGCTGGTCTCTCCCAGTAACACACACACACACACACACACTTATTTGCATAAACACAGAGAAATTAAGCTTGAAACTGTTTTGCATTTTGATTAATTTCCCTCCATCGGGGCGCACACACCTGGCGGCTGTACGCTTTTGTTTGAGCCACATAGTGATTTTACTGTGCTTAGAATCAGAATTCTGCTGCTAGAGACAGTTTTAAGGTTGAAAACTCCAGATCTTAAAAAAAAATCAGATGCCGTCAATAGTCAGTAATAATTTAAAATAAACTTATTGACTGTTAATATGATGAGTTGTAACATTCTGTGTGTGTGGAGGAAAAGAGGACTTCAATATCCTCATGAAACATCACTTCACAGTCATGTAAAATTAAGATAATGCACTTGAATCCGTCTCCAGGGACCTCTAGAGGAAATGCATTTGAACACACTCAAGTATTGATGGCTTACAGAGTGAGTTATAATCAGAAATTTAATAGCATGTTTTTAATTGAATCTATAAAGATATATACTGTACATATCTTGACCCCTGCAGTGAAGCGATCTGGGGCCTCTGTTATGCTTTTGGGGGACATTTTTGCTGACATGATTTGGGTCCATTTGGCCCCGTGGAGGGAAAGGGTCACTGGAAATCAATAGAAAGTGGTTCTGAGTGATCACCCTTATCCTGTGATGATGCATTTCAATGCTGATGGTCTACTGCAGGACGACAGCGCCTCCATCCACAGGGCAGGAGGTCTCAGCGAGAGGTTTGATTGGTATGAAAATGATGTGAATCTCATGCTGTGGCCATCATCACAGCTCAACCCAGTTATAGATAGATAAGTAGATAGATCCATAAGCTCACACAATGTGCAAATTAATGTGCAAACTTTGCTGGGAGAAGAAAAATATAATATATAATGCAATAAAATGAGTATTAAAAAAATCCTAATACACTTTAATGATAGAAATAATAAGGGGAATAGAAAAGGGAGTATCTTTGAAGCTGTTTTAGCAGTGAGTTATTTCCCAACATCTTAATGTAGATACTGTGAAGTTGCTGTATATCTCAGTAACTAAAGATATTATTCTAAAATATTGCAGTGCATTATATGCTGTGAATGTGGGGAGGCTGCTGCAAGGTTTGTGGTGTTTAAAGTGCTAGAAAATCTGAAGAAAGACTGGTGTACTGCAGCTCTAATATCCTCAAAACATAGATTTTTAGGTAAATGAAAAAGCTGCATTTTCTCATCTGTCATTTTTTTACATTTTGGTTGTCTGAATCCTTGGAATAAAGTAACTTATATCCCCCCAAAAGGCAATATAACAGTTTAATGGGGAACCGTTTCACAAGGCCAGATTAGTCAGTGCAATCTTCCTGTCTGTCTCCTGATGCTCTGTGATTTTTCTTTCACTCTTTCTGTCATGCCGCTTCTTTTTTATGCAAAGAATTTGTCGATTGAAATGCGCAAAAATAATAACACACTTCAGGACTTTGAAAATATCCTCCTGGTTGATGCCAGAGTTTTTCTTTGGCTGGAAATCACCCAGCTGTAATGCTAATGCAATTAATGCTCTATTCACTGGGAAGGACACGCACGCACGCACACACACACACACACACACACACACACACACACACACACACACACACACACACACACACACACACACACACACACACACACACAAACGCACACACAGGGAGAATTAAGAAAAAAAGAAAAAGAAAGTTTTTCTGCCTTGCTGCCTGCAAGATGGAGACACTAAATGAGGGTTCAGGATCAGAGAGAATCCAAATGGCCACTTGTCATTTCCTTTTATTTTCCACGGAGGTGGCAGGCACACGGCTGCCTCGTGCTCAGTCACACGCTGGACGTTACGCCTTCACCTCCTGGTACCACAAACCCACACTCAGAGTTCACACATTGGACCAGGCTGGGGCATCGTGTCTGGAGCTGCTGCACGTGTCTGTTCCACCAACACTCATTTTAGATTTGCAAATTTGGTTTTTCACTGTCATTCAAGGACATTCTCACATCTTGATGTAGGATTTTACTCCATGTTAACAAACAACTTGCTCCTCTGAATGCACTTCCAAACAAAGACAGTCTGTCATTTGTTCTGCTGTTGTTCATTGTCGTGACTTATCAAACTTATGAATTGTTATTTCCTCATCCAGAGGAAATCGGATAAACTGAACTTGTACGTAGGTGTATTTTTTTGTTATTTTTCTGATATTTCTTGAGCGCTTCCCCTTTGCTGCTGTAAAAATACAAACTTCCCCCACTGTGGGATTATCATAACTCAAAGTTGATGTAAAGAGGGTGAGGAGAGTGAAAATCCATTGATGCAACAGGGTGAGAAACAGGATGACCTGCAACTGAGAAAAAGACACTGTTTGCACACTTAGGGTTCAGATAATGTAAAACAGAACAAAATGAAACTGGCTTAAAGTTCTTGGATGCTGTGATGGAATTCTGTCATGCATTTTAGATTTTAAAATAGACAGTTACGTGCCATCAAAAATAGGTTTTCATATTTTGTATGCTGTTAGTTGGCTAGAATATGGTTGTATATGTAAGTATACAGTAATTTTCTCATATGTTATTATTAATTCTCTCAACCACAAGCTGTTTCTGGGCATTTTTTGCTCTTGTCACATTCAAACTCACTGTAAAATCCTGCACCTCTATGGAAACATGTTGCTAGAAGTGGAGAGAAACCAAAAATGTCCATTCAGAAAAGAAAAACAGCGACATTATAAATACAACCTCGTCACAGAATATAGTGTGTGCAAGAAAAAAGGAACAGCAGACGTTTGTTCAGGCTACGCCATGAGCTAATATAGAAATGTTTGATTGAATTTCCTCACAAATGACACCAGAAAAATTTGAGTCATGAAAAAAAGCAAGTGAACACAAATGAAAAGATTTACCAGCTTATGTACATTACAAGGACTAGTACCAGCAGTAAAATGCCTGGGGAAAAGAGCACAAGTTATAAAGAAAGGTACTTTATTCATCTCCTTGGGGAAATTCTAGGTTTCCAGTAGCTCACATATGTTATATTAAGAAAAATGAGGAAACCAGTGTACAAAAGAACGTGCAAATCGTGCTGGTCAAAGAAATAAGGTCCAAAAATTGCTGTTATTTAGAGTAAAAATGCAAAATTGCTGGTATTTAGTGTACAAAGGTGTATCAAAAATCTAAAAACAGTGCAAAAATTTAAATAATAAGCATCTGCCCCAACAATGAGCTCCATGAACAATTAACTATCTAGGTTTTGATTTCCTGAAATAAAACGATGTGAAACAATCCTCTGTTTTTCTGCAAAAACTCGATAGTGTTCTGAACCAGTAAATATGTAGATAAATGCTATGTCACAGATGCACATTTTGGAACATTTGACAGAAAAGACTGTGTTTTTTATCGTTATTGTTAATTTTTTTAGTCCCCTTTGACTCCAGCATGTGGGACACACAAGCACACACATAGTGCGTCGTCACATAAGCAACAATCAGTGTGGTGTTAAATGAGTTGAGGGGTTTAAAATGGAAGCGCGGGGGCCTTTCGGCATCTTCTATCACTGTTTGGAGAGACGCACTGAAAAGATGGTTTATTACCTCTGGAGAACTGGGGCTTAGCTGGCATCGGTGCCAAGTGTGTGGGGTAGGAGTTAAATTTGTGCATATGTGCATGAGGGCTGTCAGGTGGATGGATGCCCGGCGCTGTGTTTGCGGTCTGAAGGGTTTCCCTGTGAGAGAATGCAATCAGATGTGCTCGAGGTTCCTGCACTGCGAGTGTTTATAGAGGAGGTTGTGTCTGTGCATACATGAATGCTGCTGTTTTTCATTATGTGAGCACACACACAAATCCATTTAAGTTAAATCTATAGTGAGCCCAGACCTCTGTGCGTGTCGCTCAGGGGGAGGTTTAGGGTGTGTGTTGTGTTGATGTAATTCCTGATTATTAAGATAATATCAGTACATTTATTTGTTGACTCTGTAATTACTTTCAGCGGGGCAGTGTTTGGATTTGAAGCCTGCATCTATCATTTTGGTGACTTGACATGTGGGGGAGATGGGATTTCTTCTACTGTTTACTCCCCTGCAGGACTTTTACATCAGTTGCATAAACTCATAATAGAGCGGCTTCTGAATGCTGAAAAGTCAATTAGTATGGATATTAGGGCGTGTGTGTGTGTGTGTGTGTTTAAAATGCCAAAATCTATAGTGCGATTCGATGTCAGAGACCTTTAAAATCAATGAACGCAGAATGCATTAAAGAAACAGTTGCTCAACAGCATGTGATTAAACTGCTTGGTGTTGGTGTGTGTTTGTTGGGTGTGTGTTGGATTTCTCCACTTGGCTGTTTCTGCAAATTTCTATGATCAAGGGAATGTACGCTTAACGAATTAGAACCCAACTCGCCGTTCTGTCTTCTGTTTTCAAAATACACCAATTCCCACGTTATATTTACATTCATTTCAATATGATTTTAATATTCATGAACCAGCCATAAGAAAGAAAAAAAATCATTAATGTTAATTGAAAAGGGACACAGAACACACAGAATGAACTCTTGGAAGGAGTCCAAAGTGTATGTACTGTGCTTATATTGTGTATTTTTAACAGATGGGTAGGCTGGTTGGTGAATATGTATTATAGCTGCTGGCTACTGGGTGTTCTACCTCACTGTGGTCTTGGCACAACTTTCTTTACACACATTTAGGACCATTGATTGTAGAATATATGCTGCCAAAAGTGTGAATACAAAGATAAAGTTAGCGGCTTTACAGTTGCGGTATGGACCTAAATGATAAATAATAATGTAAAACTGGATGTGGGATTTTAGTTGTGGTTGTGTTAGTGTTTCAGTAATATGCAAGAAGACAATTTGTTTATTTCAGTATGCTTTTTTTTGCTGTTATGTACACCTGTTTTAATCACTCACATTGTTGGTAATTAAACCTCCAGTTGACAGAAGGAGGCCTCGAGATCTTTAATCTAACTTTTTATTCTAATTTGCTGAATCTTGAACACACAAGTCCAGGGTATGTTGTAATTTGGTATATTTACAGTGAAATTCCAGGTGGTGAATATGCATTTCGGCCTGTGGCTACATGTGCTGATTAGTAAGATATCCACTGATGCTGGCCAAGTGATTTTATGTCATGGATTTCTGACCACATATTTACCAGAGGGACAAGGTCATGCTTGGCAAATACAATCATTAGAGTGAAAATCCACCCAGAAACTGAATTTACATGTGTTATTCCACGGGAGTCTTTTTTCAACCTTTGTTTGACAGCATTAAAACACTGCTGAGGCTGCAGTCAGGCAGATGACGGACCAAAAATATGTTTTCTTAAATATCTGTCAGCGCAGTGACACTGCTATGAGGTGTTTTTATTATTTTACAGTACTCAGAACATATGGCGCTGCCTTACAGGACTGTATAATTTTAAATGAAGTGACTGACATTAATGCCAGAAATGTTACTTTTCATCAGGACATGACAACGAAGTAAAAACAATCTGAAATCTGCACTGACCTTTCGGGTTGTTTACTGAGGCCAGTTGTTTTATATCTGTGTTCACCAACAGACGCACACACACTAACACACACGAGCACAAACAGAGCCTGACGCCTGGGGCCAGTTTTGGTACAACCCAGGGATTGGCATTTAATCTGTCAGTTCTACAGGGCATTAGCCTACATTTTCGGCTGCACACAGACACAAAAAATAGTCGTGGAGAGGCAGAGACTGACAGACTCAGAGGGGGGAAATTAGAAAAAAACAGGGAGTTATGGGGAGAGTAGCCGAGTTCAGGCATCCTGTGTTGGTCTGTCTGACGGAGCCCACGGCTGTTTAAGAATCACACCGAGGCCGGGATGCACCACACATGACCTTGTTTTAACACATCTTCGTCTGAATATTTAGAATGAACTCCACTGTTATGGTGTGTTTTGTCTAGTGGGAGCAGATGATCTGTTAGGTTTGATATTTAAATATGTAGTTTTGTCTGCTTTTAGGGGAATTTGCTTAAATTTATTATCATTTCTAATACATGTACTGCTACCACAGTTTCATTCATAGTGAGATAACAAAGTTTAGTTTCATATTTTGCAGTTGAGATTTTGATTTAGTCATTCAAACCATTGACAGATTTCCGCTTATCTGTTTTGTTTTGTCTGGTGGGAGAAGATGATCTGTTTAAATGCTAATTTTGTCTGCTTCATGTACTCCTTTTTGTGCAATTCGCTTAAATTTCTTATCATTTCTTGTACAAATACAGCTACAATGTAGCTGTTTTCATAGTAAGACAACAAACTTTTGTTGTTGAGTTAAAGTGCAAATTTTGGCACCTGATTTTGATTTAGTGATGAAAATGTGTATTAGTTTTAGCCAACTTGCGTAGACAATTCAGTGTAGTTTTCATCAGTCCCATATGAGTTTTTGTATCATCTAAGCCCTCCGAGGCCACAGCCGTCTTTGTTTACGGTTACCAACGTGTTATTCTCATCTCCACCTAGATTAACGGAAAAATACTCTACGTCCTTCCATCCTTCTGCAGTGATGCAGCCGATGAACGCTCCTTAGTAAATTCAGTTCTTTCCAAATTTACCTAGCATTAACATTAGCATTCCTGCAGCTAGTGAGGAGCAGCAGCTGGTTCACTGGATGATTCACCCACTTGTTCATCCTGTTTACTGTCTGGGTTCAGCTTGAAAAAAGACACTTAAAGGTTGGAAAACATTAGCACAGCTATCCAACAAGTATATGAAGAGCTACATCCTGAATCTGAGCCAATCCCTCTGATGTTAACATTACCGATACTTCAGCTGTGTTACGTTAGCAGTGTTAGATCAACATTTGCTCACCTTTTTGCATTTAGTTTGTAATAGTTGACAAAAAGCTTGAAACATTTCTTGCAGTTCCTTTCTTGAAATATGTTTTCTTTTTTTAATTTGCCTTTGTTTTTGTTGAAATTAACACTGTTCAGTAGGCTGGCACATTCTGTGAAGACAAAGCAGTGTGTATCGAGTTAAAAAATAATTAATGCATGCATTATTCAATAGGTCATGTTCTTCCAGTTGTTGTTTTTTTTTTGCTGTGGTGTACTATATTCTCTGCCTGGTTCTGTTTCATTCTGTTCTGTTGCTGTACAGGGATTGTGAGGTAAATAAAATACCTCAAGGTGATGTATAATTCAGTATGAAGTGAGTCATTATTCTGTCTCTGATATTTCATAAGTTCCTGACAATGTTGTGGTGAACATGCGTTGAATTTTTTATTTTAAAGCATTTACAGCTTCATTGCTACTCGAAGATTCACCTTGAAGTTTTCCAACTCCATTAGATGTCCAGCTAACGGCTCCAGCTTTGAGCCTGTTAACTGGACTTTAAGCAATAACTGGGCCATAATTAATCGATTCAGATTTATCCTCTTAAAAACATTTACCTGCTGTCAGCCTGAATTTTAGTACTTTTGTCTTTAAGACTTTCTGCCTCCACAACAAACGGTCAAATCCAATTTTATGCACAGAAAGCAGAAAGTGAAGTAACAGCCCAACGCATTTTAAAGCCTATTTGTTAGAAAAGACGATTGACAACTCGGCCATCAGCAGGGATGACTGTAATGTGATCTAAGGCTAATAATATTAAATCTCCATTCCTAACAGACTTGACTTTCATCGGCTTCTATCGGCTTTAAAAGACCAGGTATTAGGCCAGTGAGGAGTCATTAGAGCTCCAGTAACTGAATGTCAAGTCAGAGGTGGTGCTGCTATTATCTGAATATTAATGGCCATTGCATTTAATGGAAGAATTGCAGGAGAATCGTTCTGTGCTAAATCCACTCCTTCTGCTCTTTAGGAGAAGTTGAAGAGCTCAGTGCCAAAGCTAGAAATACCCCTGAGGAGATGTGTTTTATTGTGGCTGTGCCAGCTGAAAATGACAAAAAGATAGAAATCAGACTTGCTTTTAGTAAAGTCTAACTGCCTGACTCCACACTATTTTTAAATGTACCTTGAAGAAGCGTGTCCACATGTGCAACCAGGACATCTGTTGCCTGTAGATGCAGTCCGAGAATGTCAGTGATGGAGATGATTAGTTTTCTGGACCAATAGAGGACCTATGATGATGATTTCTGTATTTGAGCCAATTTCTGAGAATCTTTTATTGTTCATGTATGTAGTTTTATGTGCATTTTGATATGGAATCTGTGTACTCCACATGTGTGTGGTGCTGAATCGTACTCACAAACAACCTGTCACATCTGCTCTACAAAGTGGTTTTGAATGCCAGGCTCGGCTCAGTGTGTGTTTGCGGTTTCCAGCCTGGAGTGTGTGTTTGTATGCGGCTACAATGGTGGGTGGCTCAGTGTGGTGCTGAAGGTCCGAGCCAACAACCCTTTTCACCATCCAACCAGATCTTGTTGAACACGGCTTTACTCTGGCTTCAGTGTGTTCTCTGTGGTTGGATGTGAAGCAAAATTAAATCTGGCCCTTTCGGTGCTTTTACACTTAACAGATTTGTAGTTTCATTCTGAATGTGGTAGATATTTAGGAACAGACATTTAGTAATCTGATGAAATGAAAAATGCATTTACAAAATAATAATAACTGCATTGCAAAAGCATGTTAAGCTCTCTTCCCAAGTTGAGCTTATTGGAAAACAAACCAGCGCTCTTCGTTGTTGTGTATTTTGTCGTGTAACTCTGGGAAAGCGTCTGCATGAGTGATCCCTTTAAGTAAATGGCTGCATAATCACAGCCTGTCACGTTGTTGCTGTCCTCATAAGGTCTTCCTCAACGGCAATCACAAACAACTGCCGCCTTTCATCTGCTCAGACGGCGGCTCTTAGCGCCTCCCGCTGGGCTGCTGCCTTTTCGCTGGTCCCCGATTGTGGATTTAAGCCATAAGAGGCCAAGCTAATATAGGATTGAAGATAAAGGAGGGACCTTTCACCCTGGTGTGTTGCAAGTAACTCGATTTTCATAGTTGAATCCCAAGTTGAGTTTTTGCATTTTTTTCAAGGGATGGAGTTGCTTGAGAAGCTTTAAAGAATTTCTTATCCATATTGAAGGACTCATGTTGGCCATTTTAACTTTGAGGGGACTAAGATAAGACTGAAAAGTAGGAAATAATATATGTATAGGGAAATTGGGAAAGCTGGGTCATCACCTTTGGAAACCTACTGAATTGGTGCGTCTACTCTTGTCATTTAAGAGTGGAGAAAATCTCACCATCTAGTCTATATGATTAAAATTAAAGCCAAATTGTGGGTCCATATGTTTTCTACTGTGATGTCTAATACTGCAGTTTAAGATTAGAGCTTCAGACATTGGTGAGAGGATGAATCTGGGAGAAGGACCTTATAATAGGTCATCTATAATTGACTTAACTTGATGGTGAAAGGGTGTATTTGGATTTTTTTTTGAATTTTTAAACAGTAAAAATTACCAGTGAAGCTCGCGGAAGTGCATTTTTTGCTTAAGTACTTTTTTACTCAAAGTATATTGAACACTTTATTGTGAATTTTGTACTTTTGTATATTTTTCTTCTTTTTCTTTTTTTTTTATCTGGCTTACTGGACATTTCTGCATATTTATTAGTATTTTTGGTGATAATGATTCTATTCTGTTCTG
Source organism: Amphiprion ocellaris (assembly GCF_022539595.1). Taxonomy (NCBI): domain Eukaryota; kingdom Metazoa; phylum Chordata; class Actinopteri; family Pomacentridae; genus Amphiprion; species Amphiprion ocellaris. The sequence goes on from NC_072774.1 coordinate 24,301,938, forward strand.
TTCTATAACGGAAACCACTTGGCTAAACAGGTGTACATTGCATGATTGAATTAAATCACAGAACATATGTAATGTCTATGACTTATACTGTATACAGAGAGTGACAGGACAAACACAATAAGACGATATTGCAGCTCATCGTGAGCATCAGCCTCCCAGGATGTGACAAGATTACCAGCGTTTAATGTTAACTGTTTCTAAATCAGTGCGTGTGTTGTGTTGTGAGCTTTAATGGAATGAAGGGCTGCTAAATCCCTCTGCAGGGGGTTTGATAGACATGTCATGTGATTCTTAGACTTTTCAGGAAAACTGATGTCTTATTAAGAGACGTGGACGCCGCTGACACTCCATTTGCAAATCTGGGGAAGGATAGAGGAGGCTTTACATTTCAAAAGACACTAGCCGTAGGATACTCAAATAATGATTCCAGATTTTGTCATTTATGTATTACGTTTTTTGCATAAAATGCGTATCTCGTGTCTGTATGTACATGTTAAAATGGAATTATCCTCACCTTGACAGTGGAAGTGCTGTGCCTTACTCTGGAGCGATTACAGTGAGTTGAGACCACAACCATCCTATTTTGGGTTGGGAAGAAACGTTCCATATTTCGCCCTTTTTAGTAGGGCCAGACCGATGTGGATTTTTTGAGGCCGATACCGATATTTGGCACAAAGAAATTCCGATAACCGATTAATTGGCCAATTAGTTTAGAAAATATATAATGAAAAAAAACTTCTTTTTTTGTTCCTTTGATGCTTTTAACAACAAAGATATGAATTATAGAGAGAACATTTTACTGTTTAACAATACTTTGTCCTTTAGTAATTGTTTAACTTTACAATTGAGAGGAATTTCAAGTATAAAAACATGCAACAAAGCATTAAACCTCTGGGAAATTATATAACCTTAGAAGAGTCAATCTATGAATGAGCTGTGAAATACATCTCGCCTTGTACTTCTTGTTGCTGTAAATTAGAAGTAGGTTGTATATATATACATGCTGTATATAAGCAACAGAATGAGTGAAGTTACTGGTAAAACATTATTTATGCAGACCTCTGATGTCCTTTAACCTTTAAGTTGTTTATTATCGTTTAATGCTTTATAGTTTTTAATAAACATTTATTTAATAGCCTATATGTAATCAATAAATGGCCTTTGCCTGTCTAAAGAAAAACTCACTCAGAACTCTGATATGCTACCAGTACTAAATAAATCAATCAATAAATACATGCATACACACATAAATAAGTTAATACATTAATTGTGTTAAGATAATATTTAGATGAAAAAAATGTATGTAGAAAATTTCTTTGTACAGTATTCTGCATTCAGTTGTTTATGTTTTTGCAGAATCCAGTATTGCACACTGGTTGCTCAAACATTTTCACTGTTTAAAATGATGCCACCTCTTTTCAGACAGAACCTGTGATCTTAAAACAATACAAAATTCTTAAGTTCATGTTAATAAAGCACTTGAAACTTTTAGTATGGCTAAATGCTTTTTTCAAAATTAAATATATCACTCCTTAGGTGGTAGTGGCCCCAAGTTCAGTGAAGTTGGAAAGATATTCACAGATTCAGACTTCTGGCATCAATTACTCATTAGATATACGTTGTCTAAACATAAGTGATGCCTCTTTCCCATCGTTGTAAGGCAGACAATGTGCTACAAGGCCAGTTTTATCAAAAGTAGCTGTCTTTCAAGCTACAGGAATAACATTGGTGTCTATGGAGTGAACAGGGTCCGTCTGCAATTTGCAAAACCGCTGCAACAGTAAAGAGAGACAAATATTCAATAACTTCACTCTTATATACTGTAGTGTCACCAAAATCACTGCAGCCTTCAACTGGCTCCTGTTGACACCAATGTTATTCTTGCAACTTGAACGACAGCTACTTTTGATCAAACTGGGCTTGTAGCACACTGTCTACCTTACAATGATGGAAAAGAGGCATAATTTATGTTTTGACAACGTATATCTAACGAATTGTGGATGCCAGAAGTCTGAATCTGTGAATATCTTTCCAACTTTACTGAACTGTGGCCCCGAGGAGCTGTGGTGGGCATCCTTTATTTTCATTTCTGAAAGGTGGCAACCCTATCTTTGACAGTTGCATTTTAAATATATAATGGTCACTAATAGTCTAACACTAATGTTACTCCATAACAACACACACAGTGAGTTGCTGTTCCAGCCTGTGTCATGTTATAGTATTATCTGACAAAATAAAACTGAGTGACATGACATGTCATCGTGCTGAAGACAGACAGTAATGTTAATCATTTGAACTGAATAAACCTCCTCCCCTCTGTGTTCACATCGCTCCTCCTTAAATGCGCCTCAACATGCAGCTGATGGAGTGATAAACGGTTGCTCTGTATTCTCAAATATTTTGCACACTTACGTTATTTCTGCAGTTACTGGCTTTGAAGCTGTTAACTAACGCTACGCTGGCATAACTACAGCGATGTTATTTCTAACATAAACAAACAGGGAGTAACGTAAGCTTGGTTAGCACACCATAGCAATCCAACATAAATGAAAAGCGTGGCCGACACAATAAAACGCGCGCCATTCGTCAAGACATGTGGCAACGGCAGGCTCCGCTCAGCCCACTCCTGTAATGTTGCCTGGCTGTAGCTTACTCCTGTACGTTACTGAGAAGACAGCGGTGAGGACTGAGGACTGAATAGAGTCAGAGCTTCATATATTGGACGAATGGCGCAAGGACAGCATTCTGCGCAACTCCGACGCTTAACAACATTTATTTTTTTTATGAGAATTTAAGAATATATCAGCGTTTAATCGGCAAAACTCCGGCCGATGACGATTATTTTGAAAAGGGTTATAATCAACCAATTTTATTGGCCAGCCGATGAATTCAGTACTACTTTTTAGCAGATCAGTGAAAGTCTTGCATGTCCTCAGAATGTGTCTTTTTAATTTTCAGATCAATATACTGCAAAGACGATTCATTTTACTGTGTTTACTCCTAATTTTAGCCCTGGTCTAAACGGGCTGTGTCAGGAAGAAGACTCTCTTTGAATCTGTGATTGTTAATTGTTCAGCAGCCAACATAGACATAAGTTAGCGTGTGAGACCAGAATTTTCTGTCTCTCTGAGTGGTCATTTTACATCAATTCAAGACATAAACATTCGTTCTAATTCGTTGAGCTTGACAGACGACGTTGCCATTACAAAATCCACATTTTAACAGTGAAGAGCGGCAGCTTGGAAATGGCTGCATTTCAGTCACTGTTTCATGCACGTTCTGTTGTCTGACAGCAAAAACAGAAATATATGTAAATGAGAATAGCTTTACGGGGAATTTGACAATATGGAATAAGAGTTTATGTGAGCACAGAGAGCAGGACAGAAGCAAAAACATGTAAACATGCTCATTTTCTCCTTAGAAAGTGACTGAAATTCTTCCTGGCTGGTCAAGTTTGGAGGCTATCTAGTTGACGAGTGTCAGTAATTAGCTTCTCCATGTTTTCATAACTTTTGTTTTCACTTCTTCACATTTTTAAGACACAATGAAAATGGATTTTCACCATATGGGACCTTTACCACCCAATCAACAAAACAAATAGATCATTGCTATGACACTGGCTGGGCTTTGTGATGCACAACATTCAGACTTTTAATTAGAACACATGTCAATAATACTGTCTCAGCTTTGTTGCTCCGACTTGCAACGATTTGTGTTTCGCCAGCAAAGTGACTGGATCCGCAGCCGTGCGGTATACCCATGGGCAGCTGGATCACACTGCCAGCTTTCTGTCAGCGACTGCATGTGTGTGGTACAATCTGTGACAAGGATGGGGAATTGAAGACAAAGGTAAAAGGAAAAGATAAAGAGTGAAGCAGCAGGGCAGAAGTGCAAGATTGAGAGACAATGTCAGCTGTCAGCCGTAATAAGAAAATGGTGAAATATGTTGAGACGGGAGGTCTCAGCAGGAGGCTGTCAGGCTGGTGTTATTTTTATTTGGCCTCTATATTATGTTTTTCCTGCGAGAGAACTAACATTAGTGAGTGATGGTGGTTGTAATGCTCATTATGTTGTTTGATAAATCTGCACTGACCCTTGGAAAGGTCACGTTGAAGAGGTCAGAGGTGCCTTCAGAGGTTTTGGAGGTCATGCTCTCCACAGCTGGTGATGGATCACATGGCTGCATCTGTGGGGCTTTGCTCATGCTATATATATATATATATACACACATATCTCTGTAGGTGCAGTCCAGGGAATCATTGATCACTGATAGTCTGTATGTTATCATCAGTGTTAGAAGTTATATTGGAGTGCTCATATTAGGCTTTGTTCTTGTTTGGTTAGCTTGAGTATCTGGGGATGATTTATTGTATTTACTCTATTTGCTGTTGCTGTTGTTTTTATATATCTCCTAGTAATTTCAAACACAACAATGCCACATTTAATTCTGTCATAATATACCTTTTATAGAGCGCTTTACATGCAAGATAGCATCATAGAGAAACTCTGTAGCTCCTTGTGTTTGGAGAATTTTAATGACCCAAAGCTGCTTTTTACATATTCTATCAGTGAGTTTCAGGGTTGCCATCCTCATATGAGCAGAAGAAAGTGGGCATTCTTGATCAATAACTGAAGAAGCTCTGTTTGGTGTGAAGTTATTTCCCATGATAAATAACCACATATGTGAGTGTGTTTCCCCTTCAGGCATGTGGGAGGCCAGATCTTAGCCTCCCAGGACACTTCCTGTCACTGTTGTGACAGGACAGAAATGAAGACAGACACACTCATACACACACACACACGCACACACACACACACACACACACACACACACACACACACACACACACACACACACACACACACACACGCACGCACACGCACACCCGTATTCTTGATTAAATTCGGAATTTCCCACTTCACTGCTTTAACACCTACTTTACTGTACTTCACTGTTCAGACTAAACATCTTTACCTCACTAGCTTTGTAGAAAACAAAGCTCACCTTTATTTCCCTCTGTTGCTACAGTCCTGCAGGTTTCCAGTATCTCAGCAAAACTCTGAATGTTTTCCTTCTTTTTTGGGCTTTTCATAGGAAATCACAAGAGAATCGTGTTCTTGCAAGTCTTGCTATTCTCCTTTCTGACCGTCAGAAAGCAATATCTGCAAACGTTGATGGAAACAGGCTTTAGGTGTGATTTGTCTAGTCTTTGTGGTTTAAGGTAATCTTTCCACTTTGCAGTTTGGTTTCAGGCCAAGTACTGTGGGAGAAATCTTGATAAACGCATTTGGGAAATTCATATATATACATATATATAATCAGGAAGTAGCTTATACAAGAGATTTTGATTGTTGAGACAAATTAAACAGAAATAACACAAACTGCTAAGTCCATTATTAGAGCCTGGAAACCCAATGTCAGAAATGGAAACAAGCCAAAATTGCTGGAAATCCAATGTGAGTAGCAGGAATAGTTTTTACGGGCATCACAGTTTTCGTAATGGACACAGCATATAGCAAAAATGTCTAGTTCTCAATGGAATGCCAGTGTAAGGTTACTCAAGTGAGACGAGGAAGGGGTAATTAGAATGACAACAGTGTGATGTTGCTAAGGTAAGGTGAAAAAGCAAAGAGAATTAACTAATTTACTTACTGCAAGCAAGATGCCAGCAAAAGTAGATGAATGAACGAATTAATGGTTGCTGTTAAAGGCTGGATTGGTTGAACCGAGGAGATCCACCGTACATATAACTGGCAACCGAATATGTGCGCGATGGAAACCTCTGGGAGTTTTAGAAATAAGAAGGAGAATAGTTGAAGTAGTAACTGGGAATCTTGAAAACAGTTGAGATGTATGGACATGTAGCGGGTAGAAGGTAATAAGTTAAACTTTATCCTACTTGTTTTCTGACATTATTTTAGGTTCTCGTTGTTTTGTTGTTTTTGTTTTTGGCCTTTATGAGAATGTGGTATTTCTGAAATAACACAAATACTGTTTGCTGGATTGCTTGACAGTTTCACTTAGATTAAATCACATAATGAAAACACATTGTTCAGTTGCATGACCAAATCTCCCTCCTGTACTCCTTCCCAGGTCTATAAACTGTGGTCATACCATGATAATGAAGTCTTTTTGCCCTTTGTTGTTCATACTGTAGCATCTGTGCAGGTCTCCTAAAGTGTGCTAGTCTGTGATTACCTGGGTCTGTAATTGCACCTTTTTGTGCCAGATTCTTGTGGTGGTAGCTGGTGATTTCACATGCGATATGGGCTTTGTGGGTAAGAAACGCACTCTTGACAACCTGCAACGAGGGCTGACGGACTTGACGTTAGTTGCACGTGGAGGCTGATGCAGGACACCTTAATGTCCATCCATCCATCTAGTATCTATACACAACTTAATCCTCATTAGGGGGCTGGAGCCTATCCCAGGTGACTTAGGGTGAAGGCAGGGGACACCCTGGACAGGTCACCACAAACAGTCACACTCACATTGACACCTGCAGACAATTTAGAATGACCAATTAACCTCAGCATGTTTTTAGACTATGGGAGGAAGCCTGAGTACCTGGAGAAAACCCAGACATGCACAGGGAGAACATGCAAACTCCATGCAGAAAGATCCCAGCTCAGGATGTGAACCGGGGGATGTTCTAGCTGCAAGGCAACACTGCTAACCACCAAGCCGCTGTGCAATCCCACACCTGAATGTTAACATTGAAAAATTATCAATAATTATAGATATTGACTGAAATTTAACATTTTATTGTGATAAAAATTTCAGCAATATTGCTCACCCTATTTTAGATTTACTCAAACAAATGCTCACATCTCTTCTACAAGTCTTTCACAACATTGAAATACAGCAGAAAAGCTAGGCAGCACCAATGATGTTTGTTCTCCAAATGTTCATTTTATGGGAAGCTCAAGGTTATGGACCATTGTGCACCCAAAATGCTATAAGACTCAACAAAGAGACTGAGATGTGCTTTGGACAGTGAGTTTCTTTTTAAAGTACAAAGAAAAGACACACACACACCTACACAACCTGATTTTAAAGTGATCTTGTTAAATTTGACACCGTGTGTTAGTGCGCTCCTAGCATGAAACAATTTTAATACCAAACCGATGACCTTGATGCCTCGGCAACACTGTTCTCCAAATTTTCCAGCAATACGGTGCGTTTAATTGAATTTGCAGCTAAAGAGATAACGTGCAAGAGATGAAGACAAATTACAGTAGAGGAGGGGGGAAGAACGAGTGAGAAAAGACGGATAAAAAGATGGATGGAATGCAGCAGTAAATGAGAGTGAGGTTATTTTGCTCCCAATTAATGAACGCAGCGGACCCACCAGAGTCATTTCTATTCCGTTTTAATTGAGTTTAGGTATTTCGAGCAAGTAAAATATTCGTCATTTGGGAGTAGTTAAAGAGGTAGTGAAGAAGCTGGAGGGTAGCTGGAGACCTCTCCACTCAGATGTTGATGTGTTGTATAGTTGGACAATCTCCTGCAGGTAATTTTTTTCCCAGCAGGTGATGACAGGCTTTCACAAGGTCACACCATTACCTCTGTCTGTCCATCATTCTCTCCCCACTTATCTTCTCTCTGCCTCTGAACCATCTCACACTCTCCAGGTGACTCCAGCTTTTCCCATCTTTCACCTTAATTTTCCCGCTATTTGCCGTGTCATTTCTCTCTCTTCACAGTTCACAATCTCAGGACTATGAGATGTTGTTGTTTGCACGGCGGCATCAAACTGTCCATCTACAAGCCTGCACATGCCCAGAAATTATTTGTCAGGGTTGCTTCGGCTTCCAAAATTAAAATGCGTGTCCACTATTTCATTAAAGTCGCAAAATAATTGAAATTTAATTGTATTACCATTGTTTTTTTTTTTTTTTTTTAACAAAGACAGTTATTAGTATGCAACCTGCAATGCTAAATCAACACTGTCACCACGTTGTCAGTTTATAACAACACAAGGCTGTCGTGTTGCTACACGTCCCACTCGTGTAATTTTAAAGCAGTGATTTAAAGGCTTTATACATAATTCACTGTAATCTCATTCAGAAGAGTTCTGTGAATCTCATTAGCACCTCATTAGGAATCTGAGAGAGTGATGGGAAGAGACATGGAAATGAGGGAGTCAAGCTCAGTTCAGGGCTGAATTGAGTAGACAGAGATCTGAAGTTCATGTTGGAAGAACTAGAGCTGTTTGAAGCTCATATGATTGGTGAAGGAGCAGCTCTACGATGATGTGTCTTAAAAATATTGATATCCATCCTCAACATAAATGTTTAATCTAAATACTATAAATACATACATTAAAATCCTGTTAAATCTGTCTCTCCAAAAGGCCAAGAGAACAGCTTCATTGAACTGCTAAAAGTCAATTTTTGAAATTAAATAAAAAATGAAAGAGGACATACTTTATTAAGATGTTCTTGACTTAAAAGTGTCACAAATCTCAGAGCTCCAGAAGTGCTGAAAAGTAGATTTTGGCCTCTGGTGTTCATTAGGTGCTGGTCTTATGACGAAAATGTGTGTTTGTTTTGTTCTTTGTTTGTTTCAAGGTAGTTCTTGACATTACGCTGTATTTCAGCTGTAGGAACATCTCATGTAGATCTTCTTTTGGGCTGTTTTTGTGGAAGAGAACACATACAGACTACAGGGTTCGTACCTTCTGGCACCCTTGGAAAAACTACTGCCAGGCTTTTACAATGATTGGTTTAACTCGGAGAAGATGACAGTGTCCAATTTTCTGTTGCCATCTTCTCTTTTCCAACATCACCATAAACAATGTAGAATCCACCATATAGGCTAGCATAATAAAACCTCCATTGTCATGTTTCTTATGTGCTCATTTAACTTGTAGCTGCTATTTATTGTTATTTGATGAAGTTGGACTTGACGATGGAAACAAAAAGGCTGAATGTGCCAATTACAAAGCTGCTCCTGTAATATTTGAGCTCCTGCATTGAAAAATACCATATTTTTAGTCATATTTTAGTGTTTTTTTTCCCCTCTGTGCATTTTGAGGCTATAGCTATCATCACCTTTGTTATTCTCATCTATTGTGAGATTAATGAGCAGCACAGATATTGTGAAGCTGCCCAATTTTCCACTTGATTCTGGATGGACGACTCTTGACTTACATCTGGCTATCGCATCAGGATGTAAATTTAATGATAATGTTAGAATTTCAAGACTAGTATTCGTATTGACGATGTAGCACAAGCAAAGCAGATGTGCTTGTAATAAAACACAAAACAATGTGGAGCTGTGCTCATTGTTCTTGTTTTCGGGTTACTGCTTGTGAAAGTTCTGATTGTTAAGTTACTTGAAATACTTGACAATGCTATAAAAGCTTTAATTAGAGCTACTTTCAGTCTTCCCTAGCATGGTTTGCCAAGCCAAGTCTGTCTAATCAATAACAGAAGACTGGAGCCATACCTGAGAAAGTAATATTTTAATTTATAGATCACAAAAACTTAACTAGGAATGTATATTATTGTTATTTATTTAGAAATGCTTATCATGAGGTCGCAATTAATAATGTAGTGTGCTGTTTCTCACTTTTACCAGTAGATCCAGTGGTCTAATAGAAAAACATACTGCTGGTTCACTGTGAAAATGTTGAAAGGAATGTATTATATTCCTTCTCTGAGCATTTATGTGATCAATCACGTTATAAATATTTGTTATTTTTCTCACTTAATTAAGAATATTTAGTCCTTTAATTTCTTCTTGAGAGCATTCTTAGCTATCATTCTCAGAATTTTGACAAATATGTGCCTAACTGAATGTGAGAAGCTGGGTTAATCGTGATTCTGAAGTTTATTTAAGTGGTTTAATTAAGCAAAATGCTATAAATTTAGTGGTTCCACCTCTTGAAATGTGAGCGATTTCTGCCTTTTCTGTGTAATCATTTCATAGTCATTTAGATTAATGTTGATTTAATAAACGCAATTAGAGCTGTCAGCTTTTTTAGTCACTTATGAAATAATTCAGACTAATTACTCATAAAATAATTGTTAGTTGCAGCTCTTAAAGAATTATATTTCAAATTTAAAGCATGTCAAAACCAATTCATTCTGTCTTTAAAGCTGTCAATAATAAATTAAACCCTGTGGAAGCTTTGAATTTGATGAGAAAATGTGATTTTAGCTATTAATATCTGTGCTGGTGATTGCGCTGGTTTGGGTTTTCGGTGACATTGTTAGTGAAAGTAGGGAAATGTTGGGAAATGTCAGAGTGAGATGTAGCTCATCTGACAGATGGCATATGGAGAGTTCTGCACTGACCCTCTGTTCACCTGCACTGACACAAACACACACACTGTACACACAACACCTGCTGCTTCGTCCATCCTTCTCCCTGTGTCTCCATGATTTCAAACTGCCTCAGTGACAGAGAAGACAAGTAACGCTAGAATATTTCTTTTCCTTCTCTGACTGCAGCTCCCACTTGGTCATATTTGTCTTTAGTGTGACGTAGTTCTTCTTTGGAGGCGATAATGTCTGCTGATTGAGTGTGAGTGTACAGGAAGGTGAGGAGGCCTGACGGACTCAGGTGACAGGTGTGTGCTGAGCAGCTGCTGTGTTCCTACCAGGTATCTTTAGTTACACACAGAGGGTTCTGACACTGAAACATGATCGGCCTGCTTCTATTCATCCACACATGAATACACTGTGGACACAACAAACTACATTACATCAATGCATATTCACAGCGTACGACCCACACACAGCAGAAAGCCTTTGACGCCTGTTTCAACAAGCTGTTTTTGCATGTCTGATCATTTATTAATAAAGTCCAACTGTAAGAGAGAAAAGGGCAGCGGCAGGACACGGTTTTCGTGTGTTCTCCTGAGGAGCACCTGTAAGCTTTTTGTCCGCTTGATGATTCCAGAGGCTGGCATTTGCTGGTGTTTGCTAAACAAGCACTGACCTGGAAATTAGCCCACTACTGAGATACTTTGTACTCGCTGCCAGTGATAAAAGATGACATTCTCCTCCTCTGAAAGATAGTTTATCCTCCTGCACCTTCAGGGTGATGAGTGACAGCAGAATTACTTGAGAAACTTTGCGGTAACACACAGATGAAGATACAAACACTCTTTCCAAGTCTCTCTCCGCAGATGTCACATCTAGATTCAATACGTTGAAGTATAGAGACGTGCGTGATATACATTAAGTCATGCAAGATGACAGTAAGATCTTTGACCTTTGCATGACTTATGCTCGAAGCCCTGAGGGGAAATTTTTGGAGCGATGCACACAGTGGAAGAAAAAAGATGGGAGTAGAAAAAAGATGACAGCATAAAGAGCTGGAAGACTTGGAGAACTTGCAGGAGAAAGGAAGAGAAATGTTCTAGAGATAGAGGAGGATGTAAAGAGGTCACATTTGATGTTAGATGATTGTTAAATCATGGATCAGATAGAATTTACCATCTTACAAACCTTCACTAAGACAGTAGATTTCCATTTGTATATGTATCTGTTTAAATGTGTATGTTTTTTGTAGAATGTATTATTTTATTTGTACAGTACACGTGTTTAGTGTGTGAAATTTGGTTTGTACCTGTTGTGAACCTGTTGAATTGTATTTATGTCTACATACAGACTTTTTCCACCATATAGGAATTTTTAGGCCCTGGAAGAGTTTTCAGGTGCCCCCCCAAAGACACTTTAGTCATTGGGGCCAAAATGACAAGAATTGAGAATAAAAAACACAACATATATTTGTTTAACCCGCTTTGTTAACTGGTTTAATGGCTGCAAGCATAATCTACATTTTTGTTTCAAATTTATTGCCAGAAATAATCAAAAAAAGACAAGGATTTTTGTCAAATACAGTATCACAGACTTACTGCTGTTATTGATCAGGCTTTCTTTTGTTCATAGTCAACCCCCAAACCCGGGAATAGACCTTGTACATTTGTGTGATGTATTAGGTTAGTGAGGCACGTTGAGCGAAAAGCCGTAGTTAAAATGTATTTAAATTGAATTTAAATGTTGTTCTTAATTTTTCCCAGAGGTCAAATACAGTTTTTTGAACTTAACTGTATTTTGAAAGTCTTAATCTGGTTAAATCACCATGGTAACTAATGATGCACAGCTAATCTGCACCAATGGAGGTTAAGTTCAGAATTTGGGGTTTAAATCAGCTGTAAGACATCCCATGTTTCACAAATTCTTTTCCTGACCATGTTTTCAATGTGTGATATAGTTTCTTAGCTTTGCAGTACATTCTATACAAACATGTTGACCTGTACTTTAGTAAAGCTAGAAAGCTGTTTGCATTGTGTTGCTGTAGTAACCTAAACACATTCAGTCATTGATGCAGAAAATGCATAAATATGTTTTTATACTTTGTCCTGATTTGCTTTTGTTTTAGTGCTGATGCTGCAGCTACTAGACGTTTAGAAACAGTTTATAAAATGTACGTCTGTTAGTACAGATAAAATGCAGTCAATTACATTCATTTCACTTAGTAACGCATTTAAATGTATGAATTTTAGAGTTCAAGAACTTTTATTTGCAGCTGTCATGTTAGAAATAAACGGTTGCATTGGAAGTGGACTGAGCCATAAAATAAACAAATTCCAATTTGTTTTCAAAAAGGTAAAGCTGAAATTCCACTGCTGCTTTAATATATGTTCATTGTAGTCTTTTCTTTTTCTTAGTGACAGCAATCAGCTTTTGAGTTTCTAAACTGTTACCCTGTGGATTATCCCAATTAGTCATTTTTGTAAATAAATGGAAAAGTTTTATTTTCTCTGCTTTACTGGAAGCTTACTTCACCATGACTCTAAAACTGAGGTTCATACGGAACCGTGAACTTTCTGAACTGTCACTCTCCTCTTTGACATAGTTGTGTATCTATCCGCAGTATCTGTGTGGTTATGTACATATGTGCCTTAGAGGTGCTGTCATCAAAGCATCTTACAGTTCACTTAGAAGGGCTTGTTTCTAATTTTATTTAACCAGCCGATGGACAGGGGCAAACAGGCGAAGAAGCCATTTCACCAAGCGGTATTTGGAGTGACACGAGCCCAAGGCTTCCTGCTCCGCTATAGGTACAGAGGATGATGGAAGCATGGGAATGTACACAGCCAGATGCCAACCTCTGTGAGGCGAGGGGCTGGTGGGTCGGTGCCTCGGTGCACCCGGGGCAATCCTTAACCTCTGAGGTACTGTAAACAAACAGACAGATCGCTGGATATGGAGGGAAGGAATATCGCTGAGGGGAATTAGGCCACATGTGGGATATAGGCTACTGTACGTTCCCTGGCTGAATGTTTGCAGTGATGTGGGATTACGTGCATGTCTTATATGCGTGTCAGATAAGATACCATGAAGCATCTTCTCTGACATCTCAACTCATCTGGTGGAAACTTTGTTGTGTTGTGCAGCTTTTGTCCAAAGTTTATCTGAAAGTTCTTCAGTAATGCATAATGTATGTTGAAGCATTAACAGTTCAAGCAGTTTCTTGGCTTCACTCATGTGGGCTATAAGAAACAAATATGATAGAGAGCTAACATGGTATTATTTCCTATGCTGGTTCTACTAAAGGTAGTATTAGTTGACATCTGTGCGGATAATAGTAGGCAAAAGAAATGCTTTCATTCATTTCTTTCATTCGACCTATATTTGAATCTCAACGAATCATTAAGTACAGTCAACAAGATGACAAGAAAAACACATTTAAGAACAGTCACATTCAGTCTATGATCATGGATTTGAATTATTAAATAGGTACAGGTGTACCAAGCATGCTGTAAAATGTTCCAAGTGTGTGAAGCAGAAAAGCTAAAAATAGTTTTACTGATTTTGGTGTGAGTTTGTGGGACTTTGACGGTTAGCTAAATTCTTGAAGTAGTTGAACAATGATTTTGAAACCAATTTAACAAGGAAATGCTGTATTACAGCATCTTGCCATTTAGTGCTCTATAAATAAACAAAAATCAATGTTTGTCTCGCGTCATTGCTAAGGATGGCCAGCTATCTTTTTCATACAGTAAGCAGTGATGAGTGAAATAGTTGGATCAATCTGAGAGCTGAGTGGTAAACTGGATTCGGAGCTTTCAAAGTTGAGATAGATGCATTTTTTGTGAATGATATCTTTGTATCTAGAACAGACAAGAAGATTTGATTGTTTGCTTTCTGCAGAACACAGGAAAAGTCTCTGTTTCTCAAAAATACCCAGTTTTCTGATTTATAGATATGAAATTTGAATGTACGTTTTTGATCCAAATTGATGCCTAGATGTTTATTTTCAGAAACAAGTCAGAGTGGTGATAAACTACCTTCAAGCTTATATTTGGCCTTTTTTTTGCATTGAGGACAAGTAGTGATTGAACAATTGCATTTTACAGTTAATCCAAAGTTTGTTGCAGAGATTGGAAAGTTTTAGAAAAGCAGCACAGAACTGTCACCACCTGGATTTAAACTGAGCAAATAGGTAAGAACCTTCCATTGGACAATTACTGCAGTGATGAATACGCTTCAGCTGGCAAGAACTTATGTAACCCTAGCTGATGTAGTGAGTAGCTTCTCATTTCTTAAACAACCATGTCGGAAGACATATCCTGTGATCGTGGAAGGATGCTAATCTATCTCAGAAGGGTCAACTTATTGGCCTGCATCAAAGAAAACAACTAAGGAGATGAAACTACTAAAATCAGGTTAAGAACTGTCTAACGCATCATTAAAACCTGGAAGGATAATGGTGAACTATCATCTTTGAGGAACAAATGTGGTCGGTCATGTGGTGTGATGTGTCCAGATTAACCTTGTTCCAAAGTGATGGATGCATTAAGGTAACAAGAGAAGCAGATGAAGTGATGCAGTCATCATGCTTAGTGCCTACAAGCCTGTGAGGGTTATGGTTATGATCTGGGGTTGGTCAGGTTCACCAACGTTATGTTCCCAAAGAATGAGGTCAGCTGACTACCTGAATATACTGAATGACCAGGTCTTTCCATCAATGGAATTTTTCTTCCCTGATGGCATGGGCATATTCCGAGATGACGATGCTAGGATTCATGGGGCTCACATTGTGAATGAGTGGATCAGGAAGAATGACACATCATTTTCACACATGGATTGGCCTCCACAGGTCCAGACCTCAGCCCCATTGAGAATGGGATGTGGTGGAGAAGATTTTGTACAGCGGTCTGACTCTCCCATCATCAATATAAGATCTTGGTTAAAAATTAATGCATCTCTAGCTGTACAGTGTATTATTGATGTAAATTATGAAGAGGACAGGACCCAGAATTGAACCTTGTAGAACTCGTAACAAAAGTCAAATTTCAGAGCAAATATTTACTCAATGTTGACAAATAATTGTGGAACCATTTACAGGAGAAAGAGAACAACACAGAATCCTCTTTTTGTTTTGATGTAACATACAAATGCATCATTAAAATCACTTGAGAACTCAAATGTAATAAAACATTTTGTGTGTTTATGCACGGATGAATTTGTAGAACATGGTTTTTACTGATTGAAACTGTGAGAAGGAGGAAGATACAACAAATGTAGTTCAACAAAAGAAGCAGCTCTATTCATCCTCAACTAGAAAAATATGCACCATCCCCCTAACAAGTCAAATGTATTTTTAAAATCACCTTCTCATCCAAGCAAAGGCTTTTCTTTCCTTCCAACTGTTCACCCCCTTTTCTTTCTTCTCCTTTCTAATGTAATGAACCATGCCTTGAACCTTCCTTTTAATTGGTGTTGACTCTGCTGAGAAGAGTGAAGGCAAAAAAAGAATTTTATTTTAACATTCCATAAATTAATTTTTACGAAGTAAGGAGGCCCTGCATAGTGATTTAATCAAATAGTTGGCTTTGTGCTTGCTGCAACCTTGGATTTTAAAGGAATGTTATTTGGAATAAATAAGGCAGTGTGGTTAAATGAGGGACTGATGGGCCATTGTGGAGCCACTTCAGGCCGTGCAGGGAAAGACATCAGCCGGGGAAATTAACGGGCTGAATAGACGTTTAGACTGTGGAGCTCCATAATGAGACTCCCCTAGTCTACATGGTCTCGCTCTACTATACATGTACTCACATATCTGCTTGGTATGCATTCTCACATGGAATAAATAACAGGGCACCAGCTCACATTAACATAGCTGTCTAAAATGTACAAGATAATATGCAAAATATGAAGTATATGCTCCAAAAATGTGTGAAAACTGCAATTATAGTAATTTTAACAGACAAAATTACATCTTTTCTTTTTTTCATTGTCTTACCATGTTGTTTAATGACAAAAGAATAACATTTTACTTACTGCGTCACCTTTGTCCTTGCCAGACGGCAGTTGTTTTCCACTTCAGTTAGTGTGTTAGCACGTTTTCCACAAGTACCCCTATTAAAATGAGCATTTATAGATTTTTCTGGATGAGACTGGGCTCTACCATGAGCAGACAGACGAGGAAAAAAAAAAACTAAAATGTAGTAGGTTTACATTGTGCTTTTGGAACTGCTCACAAGCAGAGGCTTCCTCAGAGCCGGCCAACCAGAAGGAAGGATGCTTTTAGGAAGAGCCTGGGCTAATATGGCCAAGGAGATGCTAAATTAAGAGACTGCATAATAGCAATGAATAAATAAATAAGAATTATTTTGAACTGGGAGTTATGCAGGTTGAAAAATATGGGGTTGGAAATGAGCATAATGTGTCTCAGTTGATTGTGCAGGCTGTCATAGAAACAGAGCAATATAATCCCAGGCCAGTGATGGTAGTTCCTGCTGTGATGATGGAAATGAAGGCTGGAATAGCAATGTGTGCACCTGTGGAGCTGAGTTAATAGTTGTCAATGCATATACATAGAATACTTTGTCCTTTGCCAGTTTGCTATCGCAGTTGTCTCTTTTGAAGCTCACACTTTTGCACTTAGTGCTTCGTCTTTTCTTGAGCTATTGTACCTTTTCCTTTGAAAGTGGAAGTGAAGATTAAACTCTTCAGCCTGCATCAGTTTTTATGCACTTGACTATTTAATAATCCCTGTACTCTATGTTTGTTCTAACGTGGAAGGTCACACCTATGGACAGGATCTACAGTTTAACTTGTGGTACTACCTCTCTTTACCTCTGTACCCATATCTTTCTTAATCTTATTATCAATTGCATAATCAAACGTCTGTAAAATATGACAAATGAACAATTTTCTGTGTGTATTTCACGCATGTCTACTTGTCAGAATGGTGTAATTATTCTGTCCTTGTGTGAGCTGGGAAAAAAAAAAAAATGCTGCTTTGCAAAGATTGTTGATGCATTCCAGGTCACTGAGCATGTGCCATTCCACTTTTCCAAACCCTTGCTTGTAATAATTTATGACCTTGAAACCAATCATGATTGTTTATGCTTGGACTAATTTTGTGTGGATTCATTCAACCAGCAACGCCCTTTCACCTGTGTCATCTTCAGCACTGATTCTCGGCTCGTCTCCAGTTAGGGTTCAAAGTAATTGCATGGAAACGCACAAACATGTAGACAGACAGTGCACACACACACATATACACACCTATACATCTCTATGCAAGCATGTAAACATAGAAAAATTCTTGTATTCCTGCACACATACATTTTGACATTGATTCACACAATGCCAGCGGCCTCATGGGGAGAAGCTGTGACTTGACCTGTTTAGTCTAAGAGTTAAGCTGCCACATTGCTACACGACTGTCACTGCTGCAGACACAAGATATGAGATTAAAAAAACTCAAATATGCTCATTTAGTTGGTCTGTTGCAACACAAACCTCCTAGTTTCTGAAACACATACACTGATCTTGATAAAATGCTGATTATTGACTTTTACAAACCTGAATCTAAGTGATTTCCTGCTGACATTTGTTCTATTAAGCACATGCTTCTGTTTGTGAAGGTTATTCCCAGCTTCCAAACAACACTAACTCTGGTTTTATATGAGTGTGTTCATTCTCCTTCTTTAAAGTAAGAACCTGGCAGTTGCATGAGGTTACGTATGATTGTCCTATAATAGCCTCTGCTATAGATTGCAGGACTTTGCATTAGGAATGGGACTCTTGGGACTTTTCCCAGGATTCAGCTTTGAGGTTTCTCTCAAGTGCTCATCTCTAATGCAATTCGCTGCTCATCTGTGTGTCTGAATGTTTGTGTGGGCCTCTGCCGCAGTTTTTTTTTTATGAGCATTTTCCCTATTATGAACCATTCAAGCGGTGAATACAACTCATTTACAGTAATGCAATATTTATCGCACATTCAACTGATTTTTACAAGACAGTTGTCATCCCTTTCACAGCGCTGGGCAGGTGTGTCAGGCGTTTGTTTTTTTTGGTTTAAAAGGCCATAATCTGAAAGCCTTGCATTTCCTTTGCCGTGCCTTTACTAGACCCATGTTGACAGTTGGGCTGCATCCTATCTCTAATACACCCGAAGGCCTACGCGAGCTCGCCGTAAACTAGCCGTGTTATAGGTGTGTATTGATTGGTCAACAGATTGGCTGTATCCTGTAAAACACAGCACAAATGTGAAGCCTTTATTAACCATGCCTGCTCATAAACGTGCAAAACTGAAAACAAGTAGGTTTGGTTGTGGTGACTCACGTCAGCGACAGTCTTTCAGCTTCTATTTAAACCTCTAAAAATCTAGATTGAGTATTTAAGAAAAGCAATGAGGATCTTTGAACTTGTCTTTGGTGCTTTGAATGCCCAGTTTTATATCACATTACCACAACACACTTTTATAGTCCTCCTTTCATGTAATTATCTTTTATTGATTAAACCAGACGTCCCTCCTCTACTTCCTACCTCGTTTTCTCTTCTTTTGCTTTCAGATGTTATTTCTTTTTAATTTGTTTTTCAATTCTCTTTATGTGCATCAGCTCCTGCTACCAGAAAATGCAGCTGAGTTTTTGTGTAGAGAAAGACAGAAATCGAAGAGGATTCAGCAGTTGTTTCCATCCTACCCCTGCTTCATCCCTCAATCACCGTCTGTACCCTCTGACCTCTTGTCCTCCTCCTTCATCTCCTTTTCAGTCCTGTTGTCATCCCTCCTCTGAGTTTCTCCTTTCTCCTTCCTTTAACTCATTGCCAGTTCTTTTTTTCTTCTCCTCTCCTGAGCCCCTTTCTATTTAGATGTAAAAAATAAAAAAGATGAATGTTTCAGACGTGTTCAGGGTGTAGCTCAGTGTCAGCTGGGACTGACTCCAGCCCAATTAAAGGATAAATGGATGTAGCTGATGGATGAATGTTCTCCTGTATCCTTTTTAAGTTTTTTAGTTGTGTTGGTCTACACTTGCTTCCCAGCTATCCCCAACACATTTAAAATATCAATTATCCTGCAAAACAAAAAACTCAGTATATTCTGAGGACTTAAAAGGTATAAAAGTGGCCTCATCTTAAGAACCATTTGATTTTTTGGTTCTTTGGCATCCCACTGGAGTGACTGTAATTTATTAATCAAGAGGTTGTTTTTTTGTCAGCTTTTACACAAAATGTATTTGTTACTCCAATCACAGCATTATTTTCAATTCATCTCCAAGCTAGTGATAGCTTTCAAGTTGGAAAACAGCAGTGATGTGATTTTTTAAAAAAATCAGAGCCAGAAACTGTAAAAAATACAAAAAAAAAAAATCCTATTTTCAACGTTGAAATTGTCCCTGAACTAATGTTGTGTGACTTAAACTATCTTTCAAAAGTTTGTGGTCACTTAGAAATGTCCTTATTTTTTGAAAGAAAGGCATTTTTTTCAATGAAGATAACATTGAATTAATCAGAAATACAGTGTAGACATTATTAATGTGGTAAATGACTATTCTAGCTGGAAATGGCTGATTTTTAATGGAATATCTCCATAGGGGTACAGAGGAACATTTCCAGCAACCATCACTCCTGTGTTCTAATGCTACATTGTGTTAGCTAATGGTGTTGAAAGGCTAATTGATGATTAGAAAACCCTTGTGCAATTGTGTCAGCACATGACAAAAAGTGTGAGTTTTCATGAAAAACGTGAAATTGCCTGGGTGACCCCAAACTTTTGAACGGTTGTGTATGTTTTCAGAATTAACCAATTCTAGGCCTAAAATCGTGATTTTTCATCCAGATCTGCTTTAATCTACATGTCACATTTAAAAATAAAAAAAAAAATTAAATAACATTCTGCACTTTTTCTTTCAACTAAGAAGTCATGACTGCCTCATCCACGATCATCAAATTCAGAAACAGTTTGAGTGAACTGCAGGCTGTGTATGGAAGCAAATTAGAGTTATGGAAAGCAAAATAAAACCTATGTAAGATACATTTAGCATGGTGAAATATTTTTTCTAGAGTTGATGTAGTTAAATACTTTTTGAGGGTTTTGAGCATGCAATTAGTAAACGTGTCTTTAGTATGCAGACACATTTCATTTATTTATTTATTTTTAATATTAGTAACACCTGCAGGCACTTGGGACCCTTGATTCATTTTTCCCAGTTTTTGTTAATCATAGAAATTCAGGTTTCTTTTTTAATGTTATTTTTTATGATTTCTGGCATTTTGTTAAACTGCACAAAATAATTGTTTCCCTACTTCTATATGTGGTTCTGCTGTTTCCATAGAGGTGCAGGGTTTTGTGTTGCACTGAAAAATGGTGCAACAAAACTTGCTGGGGTTTAGAGGGTTAAACAGACACGAGGTCGATCATTAAACTACAGTGAGGTGGTTGTTAAGCCGCAGAACAGTGTTAGTCGTTGTTCTACATTAGATAACTCATTGGACACTAGTTGCACGAGGAAAGGTTACTGTTTAAATTGGCAATTAACTGCATGTTTTGCTGCCTTTTATCTCTTCTGACATCGACTCTGTCCTGTTCAACACATTCCTCTCACCTTCTGACATGATAATTACCATGTTCTTCTGACATCTTCCTGTCAGTCACTCTTTGCCTTCCTGCTTTTTCCTCGTATCTCCCGGCAACATCTCCAAGAGGACCCTACAACATTAGCAGCTTTAATTTAGTTTAGTTTGTCTGCAGTCAGATCCCACCGGTCTGCATTGAGCTGCTGTTTTATTTATACTGTTTGTATTCTGACAGTTGTTGTGGTAAACTTTGCACAGAACTTATCCACAGAGGAAAGGCTAGTGTGTTTTCTCCACGTTCATCCAGTCTGTGCTGTCAGTCAGCGGAGAGAGCTCAAAAAGTGCTGCAGCTCAAAAGAACTGCACAGGGAAATAAATATGAAACCATGAATAAAACATAACATAACATAAACACATAAACATACACTGCGGACCCCCCAATCAATGAAAAGTAACTAAGGTAAAGTGGTGCATTGTAATAACCACTGTGGAATTAAAATTGGGACAGTGACCAGCTGTAAGACTGAGTTAGTAGAAGTTTGTGGAGAATATATGAAGTGGAAGATTAAAAACATTTGGCTGCTCTCACTTACTCGCATTCACACGCTAGCAGTTGTGCACACACCAGCTCACATCTTAATTACTGAGGCTTGATGGGTACTTAACCTTACCCCTTGCTGCTTATGCAAATGCACAGAGGTCAGGAGTGTGCCGAGTGGCTGGCTCGCTGTCAAATCAGCCAGAAACAACCGCTGGAGTGCAGATGAGAGGATGAGGGAGACGGAGGAGCAAGGACAGGCCAGATATGGGGAAGGGGCAGTCGTTTAACGGGAGCAAAATGAAAATTTACTGCATTTAAACACTTTTTACTCAGTTTGTATTTGAATGCATCTTCCTAGAGTTAATCACAGAGCAGATACTGTACGTACGTTTCAGTTCCTGTATGACCTCATTGTTTAAGCAACATGCTTGTTGCCGAGCATATGGCCGACTCTGTGTGTGAGTGTAATGAGCTCATCCTCTCCCCAGCATGCAGCTTTCTGTATAGAGCCGAGGATGTTGAGCAGCAGGGAGAGTCATTGAGAGGACACACACACACACACACACACACACACCGAAACGCATGCAAACACACCGTTCACAGCTGCTAACCTGTTTGGGATGCTTCTCTACCTGACTTTATTAGACGGCTACATAGACGGCTAGGTTGTGTTGTTTCTGATATTCATCCTGATTTGAATCTAGACATCTGGAAAGGTCATATTAGATGCTTTTGCTGGAGTTAGTGGTTATTTTGATGAGTGTTGAAATTCGTTTACAAATGTCCCTGTAATTGGCCCTTTCAGTCGTTCTGTTTCCATTGCAATGCAGCTTTGACAGCAACAACAAGTAATAGTTGCTGGCTGCAACTCCAGTTCAAGTAACCATGCAAAAAGACGACGACTGTAGCCTCAATGCTCAGTAGATAAAATAAAAACACTAAAATGTCACTAAAAATAGGCTGTTTGTAAAATTATGGTCCTATTAGGGGTGAAATGGATGATAAAACATGAGTATGTAGTAGAGTTGGGGGTTTAGTGTTCTCTAGTTTTCGCCCTTTACGTCTGGTTTCAAAAACCAAGATGGCGACAGGCAAATTCTATGGCCATCTTTTACATAGCCCCTGTACTTGATGTTTGAGTTTAACAAATGACATCGAGAGCCACAAAGCAGTTCTTCGATGGTAATACTTTCTGCTCTGAGAATGAACCTGAAAGAGCTTCTGCAGGGACGTTTGTTGTGGTTGGAAAACAGTTTATTAACACACTGTGAATTTTCATCAGGACTAGCACATAACAAAAAAACAGAAAGAAGAAAATGGAAATAAAAAAAAGTTTGCATGATGCAGAATTTATTGTTTTGCCAAAGGAATTCATTATAAATCTGTTATTTTTCATAATACATGTGAGATATTTTTGCTAGTTGTGAGAAAATCCGCATTCCTTCTCAATTTATATGATTTTAGTAGCAGTCATATAAGTGGCACTATAGGATGGTCTTCTCCTTCACTTCGGGTTTTGTTGTGAGAAAGTTGAAGAGGCTCTTATATAGGTCATGCACTGTGGTCCATCTGATGCCTAGAGTTATTTTAATGTCATATTCATAGCAAGGGACATCTCCAAGTCAAGCTGATCAATTCACTTGGACATTTAGTCTGGTCTAATTTGACTGATTCACTGTGTCCACTCAGCTGTTAAAAACCGGTATGTACAGCGCAGCGCTCCTTTCCATACATACATACCACACAGGTCATACATGTATGCATAGACTGTTGCACGGCCGTGACCATCGTTATGTGTATGTATGTAAAGCGTGTTTTTGGCGTGTGGGTGTAGAGATGCAGTGTGTGGTCTGGAGGCGGTAACACGGAGTTGACAGAGGGCTGCAGAGATTCAGGGCGAGGTGCCAACGAAGTCAAGTAGAAATGTGTGTTCACGCACACACACCTTGTCGTCTGATCTTGGGGGACATCTGCTGTGGTCCGGGTCACTGGCAGCGAGCGCTCGGTTGGGCTCCACGGCAACCGCATCGCATAATCCCATCCCATCTCATCCCGCCCAGCGCGACGTGATTGGCCTGTTCCCCCTGGGGCGCCTCGGCGACGGTTCAGGCTGCTGACTCGCCGTGTCAGCTATGGCTGCAAGTCTGTGGGCAGAGGAGCGACTCGCACATTAAAGGAGCGTTTGGTCGGATTTTGGCAAGAGACGGTGTGAATTATGCAGACGCACCTCCGCCGTCCATGTGTCTGGATGTGCAGCGAGGCCAGTGTGAGGTCTTCATGAATAACAAGCTCCTCTAAACGCATACTTTCTCACTTCAACGAGTCTTCAAAGTTTTTGTTATTTACCAGCATCATGATTTTCTGCCCTACCTGCCTTACACTGGAAAGGTGCATTCAGGAACCAACAATGAATGTGCAATTATCATATCTGAGATTTTGGCTTTTATAGCGAATTTTTTTGTCCTTGTTTATTGGATATACTGAGTCAAATTCAATGAATTTGCAGACCTGCTGGGCTAATGACACTGATTCAGATTTTTAAGCAATCATAACAATGCATAAAGCTCTGAGTAGTCAAAATAATCACACCCCACTTCCATTTCTGCTTTCATCTCTCCACCATCTTTAGCTTTCCTCCATCCCTCCTCCCCTTTTTCATGCGACAGTGTAATCTGGCTTTGAACTGACTCGTCTACCTTCACAGCACCCTCTCCCTTTACTGAAGAATACGGAGTCTGAATTAAAACACAACTGACAGTTTGCATCCAGTTCTGGTGCTCCTCCTCCGTCCTCCTCCCACCATTCCTCCCCTCCCTCCCGCTCTCACTCCAGCTGTCAGGAGGCTTCATTATTAAAGATTCATGGCAGAGTCTGGGCAGCTCCTCCGAAAGCTTTTGTCAGACAGACAGAGTGTCTCAAGTCTCGCTGCCGCTAACTGGAGGTGACGTGAAGTAGATCCACATGCACACACGGAAACACGTTTTCCTTGTAGTTTGTTACGTTATTTTACTCTGTGCAGCTCTTTTTGATTCAGATCATTCTAACTAAAGAAATTTATAGTACGTCTTTTATTTCCATCAAAAAGTAATAGTATAACACTTCAGCCGGGCATATTCTTCCTAATGGCTGCTTCATACTAAAATATGTGACGGATGCTGAAAATATTTGACAGTCTGCATGGTTATACAAATCGCCAGTTTTGATTGAGCTGTGTTTTTGTTGTAGTGTGCCATTGTGCCCTGTTTTCTCACAGAAACTATGAATTTCTTGTGATATTTTAAATCACATTGTGTGTTGCTCATACCTTAATCAAAACCTGACATGAGGGCTACGCTGGTTTACTCATGCTGGGTTGAGTATTCGGGGTCAACATTGTAGGAGATCAACTAATCTTGTAAACCAACCGGTTTTTCCCTGAGTATAAAACCCAAGCTGTGACTCCAGACTTTGTATCTATTATTATTATTATATTATGACAAAACAAAAGAACTTGGTATTAAAAACCGTGTCAAACTACTTTATTGGGTTATTTTGACAGAAAATAAGTCTAATTTGCTAGATTTGTTTCAGAGCTTTCAGCTGCATCTTGTGGTCTTTGTTAGCTAATAGAAATATGAGAATATAATTTTTTCTGTTCACAGTAGTATAATAACCTGGATACACTCATAAAACTGAACCTATCTTTACTGGTAGTGCCCTTTTAATGACAAACATGTGAAACATGTCTTTTACAACATTTAGAATACAGTAGAAATACACCATCTTTACCCTCCAAATTCTCCAAATTTTCACAATATGGGACGCTCAAGGTTGTGTGTCACTTAATTCCTAAAGTTGAAAAATGCTGTAAAACACTCAAAGAAAAATGTACTTAATAGATTCAAAGTTCAGTATTTTTCTGACTATTTGGTATTGTTATTTTTCTAACCATTTCCTATTAAAATGTATTAATTGAAAAATGTTGAGAAGTTTCTTTTAATTAAACATGTAAAACAAATGTCGATTTGTCCCTATGCAGAATTATTAGTCCAAAAATTTGGAAGAATTCCTGCTTCTGTTTAATTATCGGACATAAATTGAACTTACATTTATTATCTGCATTTTGCACCCTCTGGTTTAATGTGAGTTAAATCTACTTTCTTCTGGAATTTTTTTTGAGGAAATGGAGAACATGCCACTGAGCGTAAACAAGAAACCTTCACAGGCATCCCATCGTGAAACTACCCATTACTGATGGAGACCTATCTGCTACTTGTTGGGCTTCACAGTGATGTTTAGTGGCTCTTTTCATCTTCCTACAGATAATAGAAAATCCCGCCACAGCCTCTCCTTTTTCATTCACCCTCTTCAATATTTTTATGGCTTATGTTTGAAGAATGTGGACTTTGCTATTCATACAGCAAGAGAAAAGCTGCACAGAATTTGAAGGCACTTGTCATTTGATACAGGACACAGACGGGCTTTATCCCTGAAGGCCACTGATTGGTGTGTGTGTGTGTGTGTGTGTGTGTGTGTGTGTGTGTGTGTGTGTGCATGTCAGCTCCATTAAGCCTTTATATTTCCATTAATGGCTCAGAAAAACAGATATACTGTCATTGAAAATTGCTTTTTGAATACGCGGACTAGAGAAATTTTACAGTGAAGTTACCATTTAACATGCACACAAACTCTTGCAGGTAGGAGCCATGTGTCATAAAGAGGTCAGTCCAGAACGGTCACAGTTTAAGGCTGACCCAGTTAAAAAGTAAAATCGTACAAAGCGTTAATTAATCTCCTCATCTGTGTTTTTCCTCTCTGCGTTTGCTTGTACAGAAAAGCCACAGAACAGCAGAAAAAGGTGGTAGTAGCAGGATGTGTTCCCCAGGCCCAGCCGAGGATGGAGTACCTCAAAGGTCTGAGCATCATTGGGGTATGTATATTTCATACATACATCTGTGTACTCAGCTTGTTCAAATTCCCCTTGGATGTGGAAAAAAACAATGTTACATATATCAATGGTTTTGCACAGATTCTTTCTTGAGTAGAAATACTGGTAGAGGTCTATCAATATTGCACAGATTTGATCTATATTGCACAAGATTTGTCCATAAGTACATAAATACTGATATTGCACAGAGTTTTGTGTTTATGCAATATTTACTGTATGTCTGCATGCATCCCATTGTTATGTGTAGTTGATTGAGTCAACAGAGGAAACGACAGTTAATGTAAAAAAAGAATCAGAAACATGCAGATATGGCAACCAGAAGGAACGAAACATCGTCTTATATCTATATAACCCTCTATATAACAAATAGCAGGTTTTTGAGTTAGTAATTTTGGTTATTTTAAACGAAGCTAATATGTTTTAATTATCGCCCTCATTGCTGTGAATAGAGTGCATAACTGACAGAATGGAACAGTGTATTTAATGTTTTTCACCTCAGAGGGAGTAAAAAGGTCTGTCAAGTCTGTCATTATTTAACAGCTCAGTAAGTGTTTGTCATTGAATTAGATATTTGAAGTCATCTTAACACTCCTACTTAAAATAAATAAATCTTTGAAATTTTAATTACAATTTTGACTTACCACAATTTAATGAACATGTTTGACTCCAATAGAAACAGTCCATTTAAATATAATCACCTGGTTTTGTTTTGAGTAAATCTGACGTTAAACTGCCTCATTTTACTCTTTGCAAAGCCACCTTTGGTCACAAACCTTTGCGAGTTTCCTGCACAGCAGTTACTGAATGAGGAGACTAGAGGCTTCTCTGTGCACAGCTGACTAGCTAGTTTCTTTAGCATTCAGGGAAAATCTGCAAATTTTCCATTAATAAGCAAATTTTCAGCAAGTGATGATGAACATTTTGACCTTAATTGTGTAGTCTTACATTAAATATGTATAATATTTCAAACAAGGAATTTGCAGTTTGCAGTACAAGCATGTCTCTACCAGGCATAAAAAGTGAATAAGGAGAGCTAGTTGGTCTTTTTGGGTGTAGCATTTATTCATACATTCTTTTGTTCACCCCATCTTCACCAAGAACCACAATTTGCCTTCTAAACCACTCCAGAAAACTGTGATCTTAATTTGACATAATGCAGAATTTATTTGCCTGTGTATTAAAACAAACTGCCTTGTTGAAAATGGGGATGAATGGAAAACATCCACTGTTGTTTCCTGCCACTGTCTTATGAGTAATGGGTTGGAGTCGGCTCAAATGTTATGTTAAATATCCTATACCATAAATAATGTTATTCCATCCGAGTAAACATGCCAGTGTGTAACGTAATTAC
Source organism: Amphiprion ocellaris (assembly GCF_022539595.1). NCBI lineage: Eukaryota > Metazoa > Chordata > Actinopteri > Pomacentridae > Amphiprion > Amphiprion ocellaris. The sequence continues at coordinate 24,329,595 of NC_072774.1, forward strand.
ATTCAAATAAAGTGGCATGTATGTATAATATAATTACATTCAGATAAACAGGCTTGTATATCTAATAGCCTTCAGGGGGAAGCACAAACAGCTGCAAGTTTACCATTGCTGGTCCCTCCATTGTCGTGACTCCATTGGATTATGCATTGATACACGTGCACAGACATGCATATGCACGCATTGGCGCGCACGCTAATGGATGTATATATGCATGAGGAGGCACATATACAGTAACAAGCACAGACAGAGGTATATGAGGATGCATGTCCTCCCCTTGTGTATCCTTGGTAGTTACAATCAGCCACGTAATGACAGTGGCAGTTGGTGGGTTATGCAAATCACATGCAAATCACCAGTTAAAATTTGTGTATAGTGATTGCACTAATGGCTAGATAAGGGGTGCAGTTTAAAAAAAAAAATAGAGTCCCTCCTGTTGAATTCATTTTGTTTATTTGAGCTGTGTGTGTGCTTTTATGCGTGCGTCTCTGTTGTGTTTGTGCTTTTCCGTGAATGACTTGTGTTTTCTGTGTGAGGTACAGGCAGTCACGCAAGCCTGCAGTGTAGATTTGTCACATCTTGTGTCTGACACAAACCGACACACACAGGCTCACAATAGGACAGCAGAGATGTAAGCTTGAGATGCCACACATCAGTGTTTTCAGGATGCAGAATGCGCCTGATTACCCAAACTTATATGCATCTCACATGACTACTTGTGGCAAATTTGCATTACTACAAAACACAAATTGATAATTCATCATCGTTGCATATAAAGTACATTTTAATTTAACTAGTAAGCCTGGAAATTACATAAACAAGCATAAATTTGAACTATTTCTATGTTGTACTAAAAAGTGCCATGTCCAAAATGATTCTTGCTCCTTAAAACTGTGTACATTTGTTGAGAAAATGCAGCTTTCATACCATTTTAGGTAATACCTGCCATGTTCTCCAGCGCTCTAATAAATCACAATAAACTGAACAGCTCAAGAAGTAGTTCCATTTTTAGTCAGGTCTGAGTTATGGTTAAAACCAAAAAGCTGCATGAGTTTCCTGTTAGGGTCCATCACTGACAAAACGTTGAGTATTCTGGTTACTTATGACAGGAAAAGGCTTTTAGGCCAAATACAAAGGTTTTTAAGTGCAAGTGGCCACAGTGCAAAGTGTGACCATAAAATATAAGGCGTTTCACACTATAAAAGCTGAAAGGATGTAGTGGGAAGCCTAATGGGAACCCTACAGTGGCAAGAAATGGTAGTGCAATGGGCTAAAAAGAATCTAAGGATCACCATCAAGAGCATCCTGATGAATCGGACCAGTTCTGGTAGCATCATCTCCAGCAGACACTGAACAAGGCTGATCTCTATGGACGCCAACCACAAAAGACTTTCAAAGACAGATGCGCAAAAGCTCATCTAGTCTAGGCTAAAACTGCACCTGGACAAAGAATAACGTGTGTTGTTGTCAGTTTTGTGCTCAGATGATTTAAAAATTGAGTTGTTTGGACACAGAGATGTGGTGTTCATTTGTAGAAAGAAAGGAGAATCAGTCATCTCCAAGAGCACCAGTCAAGCTCGGTGGTGGGAACGTGATGCTTTGGGGGCCAAGCAACCTCATCAAAGTTAACAGCATCATATGAACTGAGGAGGATGTTAAGATGCTAGAGGAAACCATCAGACAGTGTGCAAAAAACTTGAGCTTGGGCACTATTTAAGCATCCAACAACATGGTAATCTATAACATGCAGCCAAAGTGGTGAAAAAATGGTTAAAAGAAAACAGTCTGAACATTTTTGAATCTACGAATAAACTGTGGAGGAAACATAGACCAGAGTGATGGAAGGAAGCCTTTACAAAAGAGGAGTGGTGCAAATCCCAGCGGAGATTTGCTTAGGCAATTATCAGGACTGTTGAATTGCTTCGATGGCAAATAAAGGCTTTACCATTGATTACGGAGAAAATACATGAATGATTTTGGACGGCAGTTTAAGTAAAAACATAAAAGCCAGAAGAAAGTTATTGCTCAAATATGGATTCACTGTAAATCAAAACTTGGTATAAATTGTCTTAGACTTTTACTTTATTCTTTCGGTTTCTTGAAATGTAAATGTAGAAGAGATTTTGTCTTTACAAAGTTAATTTCTTTCGGACTCTTGATTCAGGGACAAAAATTTTTCTTCCCCTATAGTTTGGTCTGTGCAGCACATCTGAAATGTTTTTTTCCTTGGCTAGAAATAGTCTCAGAAAATGTGCATATCCTTGGTGTGCAGTGGCTGTTCTGTACTTCCAACATATTAACAGTCCACTTGTCAATGACAAGATGGAAATGGTTTATCAAAGAATAATCTCATAATTTTTTACAAATGAGTTTCTTTGAAGGCTAAATCTGCTGAAAATATGTTTTTTCTGCATATTGTGTTTAATTTTTGACTCAAACAATATTCCATGAATAGAAAGCAGGATTTGAAAACAGCCAGAGCTGAAAATCTGAATTAACAGCTAAAATGTAGAGACACCTGACCCTTACTGTAAGTAGGGACGCCCGCTGCTGCTCTGAATGAACCCAGATTGCATCGCTATTACAAGGAAATGGGTTTTATTTCGGTGTGTAACATGCATGTAAGTGTTGCTTGCAAAGCACAGTGTGCTATCGCATGTGAGTGTGTTTGAAAGGAGGTTTATACTGAGTAATGGGCCAGGAGGCATTGAGAGCCGGTGTTGTGTGCTGCAGCGTGGACCTCTAAGAATGGAGAAAGTGAGCAGATTACAGTTGGATGGGATGCTGGGAGGAATGAAAGGAGAAGTAATGGCAGCAGAAATTATTAAGTTCATTCCCCCCATTTCTTTAGTTTGGTCCAAGCCTTTTGCTCTGTTTTGGTCATTCACTTCCCCATTGTCTTCACAATATCTCCGTATGATGGCAGTCCAGCTCTTATTATTCTGTGGCCACTGGGGTCTTGCTTATTTTCTTCACATGAATTATTAGTGATTTCAGAATACTCCTTGGAAGAACTGCAGGATATTTTTCCATAATAGCTCTCATGCATTATTATAATGTGGTTTTAGTTATTCCTTGTACTGTTACCGGTATGATTATCTGCTGCTCTCTGAATGTCTTTCTTTGCCTTTTGGTTTTCATCTGTAAAATCATGCCAATACATGATACACAAGCTGTTGCACGTACATACACACTCAGTGGCATTTAGGAAATCCATACTGCTGTCTGGAGAAAAGCTCAGTGTGATCGTACGTATCTTCTTGCACTTGTTTGTCCATGTGCTTCTTGTGTATATTTACATGCCCGCCTTGTTTAAACCCGGCTAAGTGTGTGTAAGCTTGTGTGTCATCAATACGAGGCTTTTGTTTGACTGCGTGGACTCGGTTCGTCTGCATCAATAAACTTTTCCCTTGTGTGTCGGTCTGCATTTCAGGTCCAGCAGATTGATCGAGTGGTGGAAGTAGTGGACGAGGCTGTTAAAGGTATTTTAACAAACACACACACACACACACACACGAGCACTTGTGTGAGTGAGTGAGCAGCAAAGCATTGATCAGGGAATGAATGAATGAGAGGGCTTCCATTGTTGGAACAGGAAATCAAGTTTTTCAGCTCCTGTTGCCTGGATGGATAATTTTCAAGTGCTGAGAGTGACTTTACTGTCGAGAGTCTGAATGTATCGCATAGCTTAAGAGCAGTAGATATGTGATTAATAATGGTTGTTTATTGTTCTTTTTTCAGCTTTATTAGACAGGCAGACAGGAAAGTAGGGAGAAGACTGGGGGGAAAGACCTGTAGCAAAATGGCCATGAGATAGAATTGAACCCAGACCCCCGTTCATGGGTCCCCCGCTCAACCAAGCTATCTGGGCGCCCCGTTGTTTACTGTTCTAACATAAAACATATGATTCAGTCACTACTGGGGGGAAAATTTGCTCAAAGTGTAAAGAACTGCTGGTAAATTTCATGACCGAAGTTGAGTTATTTTTTCTTCTATGGGTTTAGATGGATGTGTGTTTAAAAGCGGAGTCATCGTGTTGCTTTTGGATTCTGTCTGAGCTGCTTGTTAAGTGGAAGCTTACTGACGGACTCACATGGCAGTGATTAGGTCATCCATTTAAACAGTTAGTGAAGCAGCGCACTTAGCTGTTTAATGAAGGTCAGAAAGAGTTTACAGTGTGAGAGTGTCCAGTCAAGCTGTCATTCACCCCCAGCTGTTCTCTAATAAAGAACAGATTGACTTTACACTATGTGTGTGTGTGTGTGTGTGTGTGTGTGTGTGTGTGTGTGTGTGTGTGTGTGTGTGTGTGTGTGTGTGTGTGTGTGTGTGTGTGTGTGTGTGCATGTTCTCCAGCGCTCTAATAAATCACAATAAACTGAACAGCTCAAGAAGTAGTTCCATTTTTAGTCAGGTCTGAGTTATGGTTAAAACCAAAAAGCTGCATGAGTTTCCTGTTAGGGTCCATCACTGACAAAACGTTGAGTATTCTGGTTACTTATGACAGGAAAAGGCTTTTAGGCCAAATACAAAGGTTTTTAAGTGTAAGTGGCCACAGTGCAAAGTGTGACCATAAAATATAAGGCGTTTCACACTATAAAAGCTGAAAGGACGTAGTGGGAAGCCTAATGGGAACCCTACAGTGGCAAGAAATGGTAGTGCAATGGGCTAAAAAGAATCTAAGGATCACCATCAAGAGCATCCTGATGAATCGGACCAGTTCTGGTAGCATCATCTCCAGCAGACACTGAACAAGGCTGATCTCTATGGACGCCAACCACAAAAGACTTTCAAAGACAGATGCGCAAAAGCTCATCTAGTCTAGGCTAAAACTGCACCTGGACAAAGAATAACGTGTGTTGTTGTCAGTTTTGTGCTCAGATGATTTAAAAATTGAGTTGTTTGGACACAGAGATGTGGTGTTCATTTGTAGAAAGAAAGGAGAATCAGTCATCTCCAAGAGCACCAGTCAAGCTCGGTGGTGGGAACGTGATGCTTTGGGGGCCAAGCAACCTCATCAAAGTTAACAGCATCATATGAACTGAGGAGGATGTTAAGATGCTAGAGGAAACCATCAGACAGTGTGCAAAAAACTTGAGCTTGGGCACTGTTTAAGCATCCAACAACATGGTAATCTATAACATGCAGCCAAAGTGGTGAAAAAATGGTTAAAAGAAAACAGTCTGAACATTTTTGAATCTACGAATAAACTGTGGAGGAAACATAGACCAGAGTGATGGAAGGAAGCCTTTACAAAAGAGGAGTGGTGCAAATCCCAGCGGAGATTTGCTTAGGCAATTATCAGGACTGTTGAATTGCTTCGATGGCAAATAAAGGCTTTACCATTGATTACGGAGAAAATACATGAATGATTTTGGACGGCAGTTTAAGTAAAAACATAAAAGCCAGAAGAAAGTTATTGCTCAAATATGGATTCACTGTAAATCAAAACTTGGTATAAATTGTCTTAGACTTTTACTTTATTCTTTCGGTTTCTTGAAATGTAAATGTAGAAGAGATTTTGTCTTTACAAAGTTAATTTCTTTCGGACTCTTGATTCAGGGACAAAAATTTTTCTTCCCCTATAGTTTGGTCTGTGCAGCACATCTGAAATGTTTTTTTCCTTGGCTAGAAATAGTCTCAGAAAATGTGCATATCCTTGGTGTGCAGTGGCTGTTCTGTACTTCCAACATATTAACAGTCCACTTGTCAATGACAAGATGGAAATGGTTTATCAAAGAATAATCTCATAATTTTTTACAAATGAGTTTCTTTGAAGGCTAAATCTGCTGAAAATATGTTTTTTCTGCATATTGTGTTTAATTTTTGACTCAAACAATATTCCATGAATAGAAAGCAGGATTTGAAAACAGCCAGAGCTGAAAATCTGAATTAACAGCTAAAATGTAGAGACACCTGACCCTTACTGTAAGTAGGGACGCCCGCTGCTGCTCTGAATGAACCCAGATTGCATCGCTATTACAAGGAAATGGGTTTTATTTCGGTGTGTAACATGCATGTAAGTGTTGCTTGCAAAGCACAGTGTGCTATCGCATGTGAGTGTGTTTGAAAGGAGGTTTATTCTGAGTAATGGGCCAGGAGGCATTGAGAGCCGGTGTTGTGTGCTGCAGCGTGGACCTCTAAGAATGGAGAAAGTGAGCGAGCGGATTAGAGTTGGATGGGATGCTGGGAGGAATGAAAGGAGAAGTAATGGCAGCAGAAATTATTAAGTTCATTCCCCCCATTTCTTTAGTTTGGTCCAAGCCTTTCGCTCTGTTTTGGTCATTCACTTCCCCATTGTCTTCACAATATCTCCGTATGATGGCAGTCCAGCTCTTATTATTCTGTGGCCACTGGGGTCTTGCTTATTTTCTTCACATGAATTATTAGTGATTTCAGAATACTCCTTGGAAGAACTGCAGGATATTTTTCCATAATAGCTCTCATGCATTATTATAATGTGGTTTTAGTTATTCCTTGTACTGTTACCGGTATGATTATCTGCTGCTCTCTGAATGTCTTTCTTTGCCTTTTGGTTTTCATCTGTAAAATCATGCCAATACATGATACACAAGCTGTTGCACGTACATACACACTCAGTGGCATTTAGGAAATCCATACTACTGTCTGGAGAAAAGCTCAGTGTGATCGTACGTATCTTCTTGCACTTGTTTGTCCATGTGCTTCTTGTGTATATTTACATGCCCGCCTTGTTTAAACCCGGCTAAGTGTGTGTAAGCTTGTGTGTCATCAATACGAGGCTTTTGTTTGACTGCGTGGACTCGGTTCGTCTGCATCAATAAACTTTTCCCTTGTGTGTCGGTCTGCATTTCAGGTCCAGCAGATTGATCGAGTGGTGGAAGTAGTGGACGAGGCTGTTAAAGGTATTTTAACAAACACACACACACACGAGCACTTGTGTGAGTGAGTGAGCAGCAAAGCATTGATCAGGGAATGAATGAATGAGAGGGCTTCCATAGTTGGAACAGGAAATCAAGTTTTTCAGCTCCTGTTGCCTGGATGGATAATTTTCAAGTGCTGAGAGTGACTTTACTGTCGAGAGTCTGAATGTATCGCATAGCTTAAGAGCAGTAGATATGTGATTAATAATGGTTGTTTATTGTTCTTTTTTCAGCTTTATTAGACAGGCAGACAGGAAAGTAGGGAGAAGACTGGGGGGAAAGACCTGTAGCAAAATGGCCATGAGATAGAATTGAACCCAGACCCCCGTTCATGGGTCCCCCGCTCAACCAAGCTATCTGGGCGCCCCGTTGTTTACTGTTCTAACATAAAACATATGATTCAGTCACTACTGGGGGGAAAATTTGCTCAAAGTGTAAAGAACTGCTGGTAAATTTCATGACCGAAGTTGAGTTATTTTTTCTTCTATGGGTTTAGATGGATGTGTGTTTAAAAGCGGAGTCATCGTGTTGCTTTTGGATTCTGTCTGAGCTGCTTGTTAAGTGGAAGCTTACTGACGGACTCACATGGCAGTGATTAGGTCATCCATTTAAACAGTTAGTGAAGCAGCGCACTTAGCTGTTTAATGAAGGTCAGAAAGAGTTTACAGTGTGAGAGTGTCCAGTCAAGCTGTCATTCACCCCCAGCTGTTCTCTAATAAAGAACAGATTGACTTTACACTATGTGTGTGTGTGTGTGTGTGTGTGTATGTGTTGCTTTGCACTGCAGGCTTCGTTCTAATGAAGGACAGCTGAACTAAGGCTTAATTTTACAATGTGTCATCAACCCTAAATTGTCTGGCGATGCACAAACTCACATTCACACATGCACACTGTGACTTTTATTCCCTCTTTCTCCTCCATGATTTGCTCATTCTTTCCCTTTTCCTTACATTTCCTTCTTTCGCTCTTTCCTCTGCATCTTTTGATCTGTTCTTTTTCCACCTCCTTCCCTCCCTCCTCCTCCCACCGTCACCCCCTCCATAGAAACTAATTTCGCCGGTATCATTACAGTTCTTTATGACCTCGTATAAACTGAGAGCTGTTATTTCGTCTCGGAAGCCTGGGCATAAACCTTTAAGCCATGAGATTTGCCTTTCGTAATGGCTACTAAAATACTTACTTGAGTGAACTGCTAATAGATGCAGGTCTTTGCGGTGCCAGAATTGCTTGCAGGTCTGTTTTCCACATGACAAGAGTACTGCGATGTTTTTATGAAGTTGCTTCTGGAGGTGTAAGACTTTTTATTCCATTTGAACTTAACATCTGCCAGTCCATGAGGATAACTCACTACTGTGAAGCCGCTTTTAATCATGCTGCATCTATGTAATATAAAGCTCCGGTTACTACCTGTGGTAAATGACAGAGCATGTTTTTATCCTGTACTGTTATCTCAGGTTGACTTAGTGAGTGTGCACTCACTTAATTTATACACTCTCATCCATTACAGTTACTGCACAGCCTTGTGTTGAGTGTTATTGTGCAGCGTCAGTGATTTGCTGGTTGTTATTTTTACCGTCGTCACAAGCTTCAGCATCCAAGTCCATTTTTTCCAGATGTTAATTCTCTTGCTAACAACAAACACAGCTTTGACTATAGTTTCTATTCCAAGCCCTTATGACACCCATGGATGCACATTTTTACAAGAGCATCATTCCAAGTGATGCTCAACAAACAAAAACAAGAACAAATAGTTTTTTCAAGAGTAAATGTAGAGAAAATGTAGAAAACTGAATCCCAAACAAAGGCTAGAAAACAGTTTTAGCCATATTTTCTCTCTTATCACAAACGTCTGATGTATTTCTTTTTTTATAGGGCTGTTTTGATGTGTTTGTTTCTTTATTGCCTTCTAATATTGATCTTCTCTCACTGAGAAGATAGCCTCAGATGATGCTTTCTCACCTGATATTCTTTTATCATTTAGAAACAGTTTAGATTTAGTGTGTGTGTGTCACATAGAAACGGGGGGCAGCGCAGGTTAGACAGGCTAATATATGTGTTTAGCTCCAGATCAGAGGCTATATTGCAACAGTATAACCTCATGAACCTTATTTCACCATATAAACAAACTGTTTGCCTTTATCCGTGCTGAAAAAATGAAATATGGAGATGTAGCTGAACAGATCGAGGCAGACAAGAGGAGGAAGAAACACTAAGAAACAAGTTTCACATGCAGACGGGTGGCAAATACAAAAAAATGAAATGAATGGAGAAACACAACAAATGCAGTAGCTTCTATACACACACACTAGGATACCAAATCAATATCATAAATTCTGAAAATGTGTCCTTTTTGGTTTTTGTTTTTTTGTTGAGTTTTGATAGCGAACCAAACGTCACAACGCAAACGATGTCACAGACTATTTGGCGTAAATGGAGGAAATACCTCAAACTTATATAAGCAGCTCAAAGACAGACGTGGGTTTGTCTACAGGATTTAATGTAATAGTTTTTTAGTTATTACTTGTGTAAATTTGCGTAAACTTGGAAAAGACCAAAATAAATTGGTTAAACTCAAAGAGGAAAACAGGCAATTTTTATTTATCTTCCAATGTCCTGGTCAAATAGCAGTCTTTTACTCCCTAACATGTGATCTCCAAAATAAATTCACCACGTAGGCTAACAACACAAACCTCCCTTGTTGTATTTCTTACATAGAACTGCAAATACGTGTAGCAACTACTATTTGTCTACTTTTATTTCCACCGTGTCAGTATGAGGAGGATGCTCTAAAGTCTTTCCAAGACATGAAAAATATGAAAAAAAAATTCACTGCTCACAACTGCACGCCACTGTTTTTTGTAATATAACTATTTTTTCATCTATTTCTTGTACATTTTCCATACATCAGGCAGCTGGTGTTCGATAAATGCTTGTGCCACTAAAAGAAGTTTCAAAGTTTTTGCTGGTTATCTCGAAACTAGGTATAGAGATCCACAGAATTTTAGTGATATTGTTACTGATTACCTACTTTCTGGTTTTGTCACATCTCTAATGTGCAGGGCATGGTACCAGTAAACAATTACCATCTAGTCATGCCCTGTGGAATGTTTAAAAATTCAGACCAGTTGATTCAAATTTTGTATGAAGATGGCTAGAAAAAAGTATGTAAGTGACTTTTAACAAAAAGCTCAGTGTTAGGGAACAGAGAGGCCGGAGCTTCAGCTGCAAAGACTGCTCAACTGGTTAATGTTTTAATGTGACTAAAGTGGCATTTGCATTTAAATTCATGGGAACGACATGAGTAAACAAAATTTGAAACTCAAAAACACACATTTGATGACTGTATATCGAGAGGGATATTACAGTAGGTTTGCAGTGCATAAACATCTCATTACAAAGATAAATGCACATTTGACAGTTCGGTGGTACAGAAATCATAGACACAGGACTACAAAGATGTGGAAAAAAGTAGTGTGGTCAGATCCTTCACCATAGTCATGACAAATTCATGTGTCATGTACATCAAGAGAACCTACAGTTCTGTAGGGATTTGATGGCTCTGTTATTGGGTCATGTTTTTGGTTTTGTTTGTTTGGTTCCACTGTCCTCTTAGAGAAAAGGGTCACTGCAGATCAATACAGAGTTTTTCTGAGTGATCACATTTAATCCTACGATGAAACCTTGTTGTCCTGATGGAAGTGGTGTCATCCAGGATAACAATAACCCCATACATGGGCCAGAGGGGTCACTGGATGGTTCAATGAGTATGAAAATGATCATCAAATGCAACGGCGCTTTTAGTCACCTGATCCAACAAGTTTGGGAGATTTTGGACCAAGAGCGCTCTCCACCACCACCACCATCATCATCATCTATCTCTAGAGTTCCAGAGAGATGCTGAGATGCTCTGAAGGCGGCACTTACTGTCTTACTAAGACACTTTATGTTGTTTTTTCCTTTAAATCATCATGTTTTTACTCATCTGAGGATGTTCTGAGTAATGTCTTTTACCAGTAGTGACAAAAGAAAGCTCCTTGTCAGGCATCAAAGTCTTTTGTATGACTTTTAAGGGAAGCACTTATTTGTCTGTTTACATTAAGGCACATTGTGGAACATTTGGAGTAACACATTTATCACCGATGTGAAATATTTCCCATGAAAACTGATTTGACTTGCACTTTTTCGAAGTCAGCCGTACATTTATATTAATCAGATGCATTGAAAGGATAAATGACAAACATTGAAGCCCTGCTGTCCCCCCTCAGTGCCACCTCTGTCCCTCCCCCCAGTACCTCCTGCTGCTTTACAATCAAACCAGAGAGCACAACAAGAACCTCCACTTAAGAGACATCAGACACAGGTCAACAGGTCATCCTTTTAGCTTTCTGCCTCTCTCACCCCACCATCCATCTGGCCGTCCTATACATCTTCCATCCGTGATGTATTTTTTTTTCTATCATCATCCACCTTTCCATCCATCTGTCCTTCCTTCTTCTCTCCAGCATGTTTTAATGGGCGGATAGAAGGATTTATGTCGGCTAGTATTTATGAAGGAGAGAAAAGAACAAAGATAGACGGTGAAAAAGTGCAGGAAGGAAAAGAGCAGGGCAGTCTGTAACAAGAAATTGTGGTGTAAGTGGATGTGTGTCTATGTGGCGTCGCCCATCGCAGCAGTTGGCCTCTAAACTCTGTAATTGAGATGACAAATAGGGAAGCGTTTTTTGCTTTTCTTCATGTTTTATCTCATGCTTTCCATTCATGGTCCCCTCGGCCCTGAAATTGAATTTGGCTTTGGGTACATTCCTGGAGTGAGTCCATGCTGGCACCGAGATTATTTCTTGAGTCTCGGGTGGGAGTCTCATTGACAGGGGTCCTGCGCAGTTTTACAGCGAGGAATATGCAGGGAGTGGCAATTTCCATGTTTTATTAGAACGGACAAGCTCATAATTTGGAAAAACATCTGGAAATCTAGCACCATACTGGTAATTGCTTTTTCCTGACAAGTCTGTGTATGCAGTTAGGTACTGGTAACTCTTACTTTCCCACCGAGTACAATGTGAGCTGGAAAAAAATGTGGAATTTCAAAAAGAGATTTTACCACAAACCTGCACCAACAGGCCTGAAGCGAAATGACATTAAAATTGCTCAAATGTTTCAGGGTCCATTGTTCAACCTCAACATGCAAGCAGTTATAGTTGGTCTACTTGTGCAAAGGTGGAAAAAAGAAGATTTTAAGCCATTTTAAATTGTTTTAATCAGATCTTGTCTACTTTTTGAAGCTTGTGTACATCTTCAGTCAGCATAATTTATTTTTTTTTTACTTTTCTTCAGTGTTTTTGTCGAACTTCTCATAAAATGTTTAAAGCAGCAGTGAATTATCAGGTGAATTTGCTCAAGAAAGTGGATCAACAGATGGAACTATGGTTAGAGAGGTATGATATTATAATTACAGCTTGTATGAGTTTTGTATGCTTGAGACTATGACCAAATGTGCTCCAAGTCCCAGCTGTTTTCCATGGGGGAAGTTTTCTCATTTCCTTGCTTGTACTGGGATATTAAGACCAGTCACGCCTCACCGATTGGCTCTTTGTCCTCCTCTGGGGCAGATTGTCATTTTTATCTACCAATTGATAACCACGCTTCCTGCCCTGAACCCACCCTCCCTGGAGACCCTTGTAAAGCGGATGAAAACAGGAAGACAATTCCATCCCTCAGCGCCTCCATCTCGCTCACCTCGAGCCGGGAGCCTATTAGATGTTAGAGAGGGAGTCTGCTGCATCCCATTTCCACACACCAAAGCCTGGACATTACCAGCTATTAGACTCAGGTGTGGATTCTCATTTGCTTTTCTGACGCTGTCACATCCACTAAGTAAGACTTCCACAGTTGTTACTGTGCACATTTGATGAAAGATATGAGGGAATTCATTTTTTCTATGTAGAAAATCCCCACTTTCCTACCTTTCCTTTACTGGTTTTATTGACTTTACGCTTAAAATCAGTCAAATTTACTTCACCTAGAAAATCATTGTTGCCCTACTGATCACTGTGTGTATTAATATTTGTCTTTAATGTATTTTAATGAACATTATACTGGGATTCATTAGAATATCTAGATATTGTACAGCTGAAGACTAGATTTCTATTCTGAAAAGTTGCATTTATAGATGTAAGACTACATGATAGAGCTTAAAACGGTGTCTTGAAATATTGACAAACATAATGATATTTAAGTAGAACCAACAATAATTTCAGTGTCAACACAGCAATGAATAACTGGCATAAATCAATAAATAGCCACATGAATAAAAATACAAAAGTAGAAAGGAATCTTTTGCTATTTAAAAGTGTTAACAGGTGTTTTGTACATGCACTCAAGTCCTGAAATTAATTTCTACCAAATTTGTGTTATTGTAAATATTTGTAAGTAAGTAAATTATGAGTATTGTTGTTGGCTCAAAAACCCCCCAAACCTGCTGACTTTTTAAAAAATAAATGCCATAATTCCACTATTTATTAGCCACAAACTGTAACAACAGAAGTAGTTGCCAGATTTTCTACTTTCTTATGATCCTTGAACTAATCATGTGTGGCTGCATTTTCCATTAGGAAGATTTACCAAATTTAAGCCTAGAATTGTGATATCTTGTCAAAAATCATGTAAATGAAGGGCAAGGTGATGTAGCTGGAAAGTGAATCTCAATTAAATGTTTTATTTCAGTTGATTTCGACAATTGTTGATAATTTTAAAATCATTTTTAAATTATAACCAGCAATATTTTATTCTTATAATTTTAGCAGAGCAATGAAACAAAAATCCATGTAAATTAAACACGTTAAGACACAGTGAACAAGAAAGCATGTAAAACCTGGAGGTGCTGGAAGATGAAGCTGCTCCAGTAGACCAGACTGGAGTGCCCAACCAGTCCATGCATGCACACAGATGTTGTTATGCAACCGAACTTTGTGTTTTTGTTTTGTGCGTTCATGGCATGTAATTACATGTAATGCAAATAATTTTCTCATTGCTGTCTACCAGTGGTACATAAAGCTATGTTTTATGCACAGGTCTATGTAAATGTAGTTGTTAACTGTATGTTTGGGAGCTTGATATAGAGACAGAAAAAGAGAGGAAGTGATCCAACATCCAAATATTGAATTTGTCATGTTTCTGTTATTTCTTTCATCTTTTATTTGCCCAGTTTGTTCTTTGGCACAAAGGAATTTAGGCTTAACTAACTTTCATTTTAACATCCATTCACACAAATTTTAACAATGGTGCACCCTTTGTGCAACAAGGAAACCACAGAAAAACAGGTGACACTCAAGTGTGAAAAGGAACATTCTGTAAAGGGGTGTTTTTTTAATTTTTTTGTATTTTCCAGGTCACTCGGTTCGTCTGTTGGGTCAAAAGAAAGATGGAGGCCGACGGCTCGGAGGAGCTCGACTGGATCTGCCCAAGATCAGGAAGAACCCACTGATCGAAATCATCTCCATTAACACGGGGTAGGACACAGATGCACAAACAGAGAACACGACTCATAAAATATTCAGCTTTAACTGAATTCAATTTCACTGCTTCCCTGCCATTCAGGTTTTCTGTGTGTGTGTGTGTGTATACGTGTGTGTGTGTGTGTGTGCGTGTGTGTTCTCTGTCTTTGCACAACCACTTAAACAGAGCCCCTCTGTGCTTCTAATTTTATCAATTCACAGGGTTTGCAGTGGATGTGTGTGCTAGAATGTGGGTGTGCATATAGTGATGTTTGTCATATGTAAATGTAATAGAGAGCCAACAGGTGTCTGGACGCTTTTACCAGCTTTCATTTGACTTCGATTATAAAAGCAAGTGAAAAAAAAAAAGAAAAAAAAACAGATTCTACCTCTTTTGTTGTGATGTTCTACCTTTTCTTTGCACAAATGTTTTTTATGGTAGTGAGTTCAAGAGTAGTTGTGTTTGGTTATTTTTTTACCAAACATAGCAGCAGTGATGCCAGTAAATCAGATTTTATGGTGTAGATAGGTATATAAATGTAGATTTGGTGCATGCAGAAATAAATACTCCACATACAGATGGAGCAGAGCGCTTTTTACATGTTCAGATGCACAAACACCTTCACAAACATGTGCAGCTACATTTTTATGGGCTAATTTCATGTTGTTTACAGATATGTGAGCCTCCTCCAGCCCGTGTGCTGCATCCTCAGTGGGCTAGTTAAAAAGGGTTATGACAGACTAATTCCACTGTGCCGGACCTCCACTGATGATAATCCATCAATCATCCTACTTCATGACTTCCAGGTCTATACATTAATGGCTCGACTCACAAAGCACAGAAGTGAACAGCTCGCAGACAAAGAGCTGTTCTTCTTTAAGAGCAGAGCTTTCTCGGCTTAAATGAAGGCTCATTTGTCCTCATAGAAATGTATTGAAGAGCTTTTTTAACTAGCTGTCAGGAAAACAGGCTTAACCTGCTTTGAATCAGCATCAGAAAGACGTTACATGTTCAGAAATACATCATCTGTTTGTCTGAGGCTGCTGTGTTTACATTCGTTCTCTCCATGAAGGGGGTTTCAGCATTTCACTGGAATTTCCATCAGTGTCCTTGAACCTTCTGGGCTAATTGCAGCAACATTCTTGTCCGTGTAACGTAGAGATGAACCAACAAAGATGCTGCGACCTGTCGTCTGATCAGTGTTTGTGGCTGCCGTATTACCACAGTGGGCGTTTTTATGATGATTTTGGGTGCGATAGTGATGCAGTAGATTCCTGGTGATTCTTCACATTGGAGCAGTAAATAGCAATGAATGTCATCCATCAGCATCCTTATATTTGTTACAGGGGGACCTTTGTTTTCAGAAGAATAGATTGTAACATTGTAGTTCCATCATTAGCAAAAACGGAGCTCCTACGTTATATGCCGTGTATCTAACTTATTTATTAAAAGTTAATAACCCCTTTCTGAGAATATTTTATTTTCTGCATTTGTTTTCATTTGTTTTTTATTCATCCACTATTCTGCTCACAGTCATTCCTGGTATCAGAATCGGAAAGACTTTATTGATCCCTGAGGGCAAATTGCTCATGTTGCAGCTGCTCCCATTCAAACTCTTAGAAATTTAGGGAGTCAAAAAATAAAAAGATAAACATGAGTAGAAAAGTAAAAATGTCAAAATGTACATTTGTACTAAGAAAATAAAAATGTACTTATACATTTATAATACAATTTTGTTACATGTGAGATTCACGAGGATTGTTGTCGGTTCGAGAAAATTCCACAGAAATTAGTTTCATTCACTTAATAATATGCTTAATTTCATTTTTATCGGATATTATGGGTGCGTGTGGTGAAAGACCAAGGATCAATAATCAGTTACCAGCATGTTTTAACTGTTTCAACCTCCTAATCTGCTTTTTTTTTTTTTTAAAGAAATGCCACAATTGCAACATTTATCAGAGCCACAAACTATAAAAACAAAAAGAGTCGGCATATTTTTAACTTTCCAATTGTCCTTGAACTCATCATGTTTGGTGTGCTATTCTGTTTGGAAAATTAACCAAATCTAAGCTTAGAATAAAATATCTTACCGATATCACTTATTGAAATGTGTTTTTTTTAAAGTCACAAAAAGCAAACCTCTCACTCAATAAAAACTGCAAAAAACTGTAAAAATTCTGAACCGAGAACCCCCGAGTGACTCAACTGTTGCAAAATATTCAGTTGACAGCAAAAATTCTGTGACTTTTTTAGCTGAACTGCAAGTTATGCACAGTATGGAAACATAATAGAGTGAAAAAGAAAATAAAACATGCTTGAGCTATAAAGAAATGCAGGGCGGTTGCAAAATGCAACACAGTGGAGCAAATTATTGCTGCATATTGAAATATCTTCATGGAGTTTATGTACAAATAAATGTTGTAGTAAAATATCCTAGCATTGGTGACACCAGTGGAGAAATGTTGTATATGTTGATTTCTGTTTTATTTAAAATATAAAATGGATAATTAAAGAAATAGAGCTTTCTTTTTTGTAAGGTTTTGTTGCTCTTCACAAAAGACATTTTTGACATATTTCTACTTCTGGTTGTACTGTTTTCATGGAGGTGTAGGCTTTTATAATTTTTTTACGCTCTTTAGTTCTCTAACATTAAATGTTAAGATCTGCTTTCTGTTAAAAAAGCATCAGTTTAAATCCAGCAAGTTGTTTCCTGAAGAGTTGATTGTGTCTCAGATGTTTGTAGGCCACAGAGCTCAATGTTCGTTATTCCAGACTAAAGCTTCTTAAACTACATTGATCTGTTAGAAAAACTCTAAATCCAGCTGGTTTAGTCTGTCACTCCTTTTCAGATAAATTAGTACTCCTGGCCAGCAGCAAATTTAGCATCTTTAACACAAAAAGATGTTGGTGCGCCCTGTCATACTCGCTGTATGTCTTTTTGGTAATTGTTAACAAATGCATTTCAGCCTCTGTTGTTTTGTTTTGGTCACTTTCATATGCATTTCTTGCTCCATGTGCTCTCTTCTTAGGCTGTTTCTATTTTTCTGTGCTCTTTGGGCCTTCAAACCTGCATCTCAGCATTTTTTTTCCTCATTTTTCTTCCATTTTTGTCAGTAGTTTTGTGTTGTGTGTGCAGATGTCAGTCCCTCGCCAGCCGCCAGCAGGGGTCCGCATCTGATCCAGATGATCTCGCTGTTGTTTTTCAGAAGGGTCAGACTGGCTGCGAATAAATCCCCTTGTTTTTACTCTTTTAACTGGAACTCTTTCAGTACAAACATGGATTACACAAATATTTAACTGGATGGATCGACTGTTGACCAAATCTCCCTTTTCCCCAAATAACATTCGAGCTGTGCGCTTTAGTTTGAGCCGGTCGGTCATCAGTGTCATTACTTTCGATCCTCTTATTGCGTGTCTCAAGGAAAAGCCAGAGAAAGTGTCCTTTATTTGGCTGTTTTTAGATAATCTGTGGAGAATATTCCTCTGAGGTAGTGCTGACATCACTGGCGACGTTTGTCAGCTGATGAAACAGAGGGATCCTTGTGCGACACTCTGTGTGGCTCTAATATGCACGACATCAGTGGTAGCTTTTCTCCAGCTGCTTCTGCGTCAAAGAGAACATTTGAGAGCATTAATTAGTTGAGTCAGTGGCCTTCAGCAACTCCAGTTTGCGCCGGTTTGTCTTTTTGTACGAACATGAGGGATGCATTCATTTAAACTCTTGGTTTTTTTTTTTTGTTTTTGTTTTTTTTTTGCTAAATGTCAAGCTGATATAATGCTTCAGTGTGAAGATCTTTGACAAATCTTCAATCTCAAGTCATTTTTATGGCATGAAAAAGTGTACATATTTGAATGCAGTTAATAAATACCTACATTTTTTTATTACCATTAATGAGAATAGTAATAAAAAATGGAATTTTATTAATGCTGTTCTGGATTAAAAATAACATTTCACTTCCGTGACATTTAGACTGACTCTTAAGGCCGCCTTTAGTGATAATTACATTTTTTACCCTTTTAACATGTCCATATGGTGTCTTTTTGGATGCTAGATGACACATTATAAGCTAAATCGTTAAAAAAGAAAATTTGTCTTACACTGAAAAACACCGATTCAGACTTCCAGCGTTTGCTATGTAACAAACCAAAAGAGCCAATCCTGTCAACTGATGATTTCAGTATCATTCTTCTTCTTCAGAATTGATTTCCAGTTCGGACATTTATTGCTGAATTACTTTAATAATACAACTTGCCATTATTTGAAGTAGTTTTATTGGGTTTGAGTAGAGTTGTAGGTGAGCTGGTCCATGTATTTTTCTACTTACAGTTTTAATTTGTTATTATACTTATCTCCTATATGGTCTGAAGCACAGCCTGCAGTTCAGACGAGTTCCACAGAAAAGTCCCTGAATTTCAGTTACACGACTGTTGGTCACCGCTGAGTCGCTAAAATCTTCTCAGTTGCACCGAGGAATGCAGATTTGCTTTGTTTTATACTGAATCTCATCAGAGCAAATGTTTTTTTCTGTAAATTTTCCAGATATGTAGAAAAAAAATGATTTTTTATGAAATATTACAATTTCAGTGTTGGATTTGGTCAACTTTAGGGCTGCAGCTATCGATTATTTTAATAATGGAGTATTCTATCTATTTTAATGGTGATTAATCGAGTAGGCGTCAGTCTCTGTGTCCATTTTGCATTCCATGCTTGGCCTGCGTGTTACAGCATCAAAAGCAGAAGGGAGCACGATGTGCAACAGAAATAACCATCTGGGCAGAACATGAGCGAACATCCGTGCTGTATTGTACATATATAGTATATAGTGGAATTTAAAGAACCCTTGAGGCAGAGAATTTTGCCTTGAGGCATTTTAGTAATCAAATTACTCAAATTAATCGGGGAATCATTTCAGCCCTAGTCAAGTGTTGGAAAGACCCATCACAGAGTTCAAAGACCAGAGAGATAAAAAGCCAACAGTTCTTTATATTTTTAGTTCTGATAAATGCTGTAACTTTAGTGCTGTGTTTTTCCAGATGACATGCCCTTTAGACTCACAGTCTTAGGGTTTCAGAGTGTTGAGGTAGGGAGGGATTATTTTCATAGAGTAAAACTTCTAAATATGTAATTTTGATACACACAGGTTAGTTTTCAGGGGTTTCATCAGTAACCAGAGAGAGAGATCTTAAATTTGGCGCTCTAAAACGTTGGGATTTCCTCTTGCAGAAGTCAGCTCGGCTCAACAGCCATGAGAGCAATTAAACCGCAAATGAGCTCAAGCACTCAAAAAATAATCAATGAAAGAATAACTCATTTCCAGTGTTTGCCTTTCTACTCCACTGATCACAGTAGTTGGTGTAAATGGATGTGACGGCGGTCATGGATCAGGCTCTGTGCTGCAGGTCGGGGCGCATGTGTGGAAAAAGGGGGAAATTTGGCAAAACAGAAGTCGATTTCTGTAAAATTACCTGTTGAAATATTACAGATTTACCATGTACAGCTTCTAAAACTTCCACATGATTTGAGTTTTTGACTATAAACAGCGATCGGCTCAGTGTTTGTATTGTTAAATAGAAACCGTCCTCCTTTCAGATTATCAGCTCACTTTAGTCAGTCAGTCTTTCCGTCACTTAATGAGTGCAAATCCTCACAACAGCCCGGCGAAGCGTCTCACCTGGGACCACCTACGAAAATTTAATTTTGCGTTGAAATTGATTCACAATATTAGTTTCATTAAGTTGCATATTAATTTCATTTGCACCTATTAAATCCAAATTAGATTGGCTTTTTTTTTTCACAAAGTTAATTTTATCCCCATCAGAAATTAGACTCAGCATCGTCCAGCCAGGCCTTAAATAGCCTCTGGCTTTAAAGAAAAGGAACATTGCCGAGTTTCTCCTGGGCCTTTAGCACAGTTATTTTGGGTTGTATTCACTGGAAACACGGGTGAACAAAAGCCTCTGATGGTAGTGAAAACAACTCTCATCTGGCAATTAATTAATGACATTTTTCTTTTAGTAATTTCATATTTTGTTTGCTTTTTGGTGTTTCAATTTGACTGATTTGGTCAATTTCCTCATTATTTTAATTAACACCACCCTATAAGTAGCATAATCATAAGGTAAACCAAACCTGTAAAGTTTGAACCTTTTTTTTTTTTTACAGATTGTGTTTGTGTGCGCGTTGACAGATCAGTGAGAATGATAGAAATATTGGAAGTATACTCACAGGTAACACGGTGTTGCTTTGAACACCTCTCTACCTTGTTCAGGATGTCTCCTGCAGCTCATGTCAGGTTTGTGCTCTTTAATTGGCTCATGTTCTGCAACATTTGGATCGTTTCTTGTGTTTTTCCTTCCATAGACACTGTATGCAAACAGATAAGCCTGAGGGCAGAGTTCATTTTTCATTCACACTGGAGAAAGACTTTACTCTGTCTTCCTAATGCTTTGAGTCTCAGTTTTAGCACACTTGATGCCATTAGGGAAGCTGGTGTGTGCATGTGTGCGTTTTGCCCCGGGCTACACTAACGGTCCTATATTGCTCTTTGTATATCTATATTTGTGCGGCAGTAAAAGCCCTTTTGTGAGCAAGTTCAGTCATGATGCTGCGGCATCATAAACAAGGAATTTACAGCCACTCAGTCAGAATGGGTCATTAAACTTGTATGTGTGTTTGTTGCTGCTGCGTCTGTTTGTGTGAACCTTTTGCTATTAGACTCCGGGCATTAAAAAACAAGTCCTTTGTTCCACCGTTACAGCTCATTACATTTCATTAGCCTCCCTGTTCTCTATTTAGTTGTATTTTTGGCAGTCATAATCTCTGTCACTGTTATTACAATGTGCTAAAGTCAGGTGTTGATGATCCTCTGCTCCAACCCCGAACCAATAACCGACCTCATGTTTCCTCCAGACAGGCAGGCAGATAAGACGGGATGGTGGAGAGGAATATTCAGTAAAAGTCTCAAGGTTTGAGAGCTCTCAAACATGAGTGAAGAATTTCTGACTGTAGCCTTGATGCTTGATCGCAGCTCACACTCTGCAACAAATAGTGTGAAGTTGAATTAATGCTGATACGCAGGGCTGAAAACCTTTTTAAATATTACTCTGAAATGAAAATATCATCAAGCATCTGTGGCCAAGCATCGCATAAATATTTATTTTTCACAAAACCGTTTCTTTTACTTTTTCAATAGGCTTTTTATTTCTTTGTTTTATTATATGATCCTGCAAAAATACACTTTTGGCTGGGTATTCTGTGCAGTTGCCTCCTGCACACTATTGTCCTTCAAATTCTTGCAGAGTTGAGCTTACAATAGACAAACAGAGAGAAGCTGAATAGAAGCAACCATCGAAGGATTTAATATGTGATAAATTTCAATAGTCTTGTTTTTTGTTGGAGGAGAGTGGAAATTTCTTCCTCTCTGAGCTGTTGACCTCACCTATCCAGGAGGTATAATGGATAATCTTGGAGCCCATGCAGCATTTTATCCTCCCTCCTCTGTTCAGCTCCCTCTATTCACTTCTTTTTTCTTTTTTACCTTTGAAACTTACAGTAACATATTTATCTACTTAACAGAAAGGTAATTTAATCTTTCTATTAAGCCATGTTGAATATTTCTTGATTCCATTGTTTGGGGTTTGAATGGACATTTAACACTTTTTAAACATTAATGTTTTAGACTCTTTATTCAGGCAACATAGAAACCGTCTGTTTTTTTTCCCTTTGTCTATTCACTTTCATTTTTGGCTACACTCAAATGATTTTAACAGGCTAGAGGCTGATTTCTCGCAGACCTTAATTTATACAAGTAATCACTGTAATCACTGTAGCAGAGGACACTTGTACACACAGACGCTGTGTAAACAGAGCCAACAGATGGAGTGAAAAATGTCCATGTGCTTGCATGTTAGCGTGTACTGTGAATATATTTGTGTTAGCATTGAGGCCCCCAGTGTGAGTTTGTTTCCTGTGTTTTGCATCAGGCTGGCACAGCTTCTCCATCCACTCTGCAGGCCGACACGGTAGAATAATAGCTCTTATCAGCGTTGGTGCTGACCTTTATGCAGATTTGTGTTACTCCATTGTGACTGAGGTGTTACGTTCAAGCCTTCAGCCAGCTGAGAGAGAAGGAGGTTTGAGGTCAGCGGTGTTTAGATGCACAGAAGAAACGATTAGCCTCAGAACAGACGGGGTGAAAGTAAGGGCTAGTGAAGCTGCAACAACATCAGCAGTGTCCTATAAGCCAAAAGGAAGGTTCTTATAATGAAAAACACACTTACAACATTAGTATTTTATCACATCTGTTGGTAACCTTATGCGTCCTTTAGTAACATGGAAGATTCGTAAAAACATATATATATATATATATATATATATATATATATATATATTGTTATATCTTTTTTTTTTTTACAAATCTTATATATTCATATGAGACAAAATGAATTTCATACAAAAACTACTTATTTTATTTATCCAAGCTTAGTTTGCAATAGAGCAGAAAGTTTTATCATTTTGGTTTGCAGTAATAATGCTCTCAGATAATACAGGAGACAATGAGTTCCCAGTTTTGGACAAATAATAACATTGTTCAATAGAATGTTGGATAGTTTTATTTAAATGCATGGGATGCAACTTGCCATGAAAGTACATCACAAAAATACAAAGTTTAGCTCCATGAATAAACCGAAAGCCTGCTCCCTCAGTGGCCCACGAACAGCCTTTCATACCTCTTGATAATGGAGACCCTCTGCTCTTTGTCGCTTTCCAAGTTTTTTTTTTTTTTTTTCCTGCAGGTGTTCCCTGGCCAGCTAGTCTGTGGTCACTTGGGGCTCTTTTCACCTGATTTTGCACATGTAGACCTCTTCCTGGCCTTATATCTGGCCCAAAGTAAACTGGATAATTCACAAAAAAACAACAAAATATCAAAACAGCCCTCTTTTTGACCATATTGTGACTACACAGCTTTCATTCATAATGCTATAATGGTTAAGTAGTTTACACTCTTTCTTACTCTTACAGAATCACAACCTCCTGTTTCTTTGTAATTTATGTTGTAAAGTTTAATGCAGACTCCTAACAGCTCTATAATCTTTCCATTATTTCATCTGCTGCACTTAATTCATCTGAAAGAGTTGACAAGATTTATTAATTGTTTTCTTCAATGTGTGCCATCATTAATGAGTGTGTGTTTCTGAGAATAAGAAAAAGTTTGTGTGCACATACATTGTTGGAAAGTGGAATACATGACATCAGAAATGGTTCAGCTGTTTTGAATGTGTCACTGTGGCCGACAGTTTGCCATTCGCATCTCATTCACACGCTGCTTTGAAGCTAGTGGGGGTCACAAATATGGAACTATACACGCACTTTTTCCAAACCAATTTAGATTCAGACACACAAGTTGCAGCTTGTTGCCAATAAAGAAACCCAAGAGCCTTACTGAGGCCACACAGAACTCATTGTTCACTTCAGATGCCTTCAACAATCCCAGTATCCAGCATGATAAGAAGCGAAGGTGAAAGAAGACGATGGTTTTTCCTGAAATAATGTCACATATGGTCAAAATATGAAGCAAAAGTATGTTTTCTTGTATTGTTTCAGGTTTTAACTCACATGTCCAAGCAACACAAAGCAATTTTGTTTCCTCGTAGAGCCAGAGCACATCATGATTGTATCGATGCATGGGAGTTTCACTGCTTCTTCTCAAGAGCTGTGGCTAAGTAGTGCACATTTTAACACAGCTGGGAGGAAATTGTAGCAGCGAAGGCGCACGGGGCACACTAACCTTCACTTTTTCTTTTTGCGTTATGTGTGCATATCTGGCAGATTTTTATATACTTCCGAAATATTGTAAAACAGGATGTAAGCATTTGCTTTGCTTGGAAAGACACTAGAAATCTGTGTTTCCTTTTCATATTACTAACTGTCACATCCTGTTTATCAGCAGTGTTAAATTTTCTCTTTTCTACTATGAATTACCACACTGGCCCTCTTTTGTCCATATATGACCACAAAAGAGATTCTTTTCTTAGCGAACTTTACAACAATTTCTGTTTAGAGATCAGTCAGAGTCAGCACTTTTTCTTTTTCATACTTTGGCACGGCAAGAAAAAAAAGACAGCACAGTTCATTGGTGGCACACTTTATAATACTGATTATCACTAAAGAATAGTGATGTCAGTGAGTGAATAGAGGAGATGTTTTTGAAGATGAAAGTCTCTGCTTCAAAGAGAAAGGGATAGAAAAGGGGAGATAGATGGGAAGTCATTAGTCAAGTTAAAAGCAAATTGAATCAGGCCTATGTACTCATTTGTAATTTCAATTTATTGGGTAACAGTGTAGAATTGAATAAGGTGAGATGCCAGAGTGTCTTTTTTCTTCTTTTACCCAGCAGTTAAAGCACATATACAGTATTCAGACTCTCACATCCACCACCGGGGTGTTGCGTAATATTCATTTCAAATAATTTGCCCATATCTCTTCTTGATCTCACAAGGACCACATAATCCACATTGGCCTGCTCTACTTGACTGCGTTTTCATTTGGTTTATCGTTGGTCAACGATCTCATCTTTTCTTTTCGCCGTTGTTTTGCTCTCCAAGGAGCCAAAATGAAAACGTATCATGTCAAGCAGCAACAAAAGAGGGAGAAAATGTGTTGATGTGCTTCAGAAAAGCAGAATTACAGTGGAGTGAATGGTGTTTCTGATCACGTACATGTGTGGAACTCCAGAGATGCATGGATGCCCAGCGTACACACAATCTGCTTTGATTTTTTTTAGCGCAAACACACACCTCCACAAAGGAATTCCTTTTTTTTTTCTATTTTGTTCTCAACACACATGATCATATGCAGACACTCACACACTCACACATGCCCACACCTCTTCAAGCTATGTACCATGGTGGCCTTTCCTGCTGTTTATCAAACCAATGTATGGGTAGTTTTCAGCTCCACTGGTCTGAACATTTTATTCCATTTCCCTCTTTCCCACTGCTTAACACACAAACACACAAATGTATGCCTGAGACACACACACACACCCACACATGCACACGCACCACACACACACTCTCACTCACTCTCCATCCACTGTTCTCGGCACTCACTCACCAGGAGAGACTCAGCTCCCCACAGTAAATCCAAAAGATTGATGTGTCTCCTTGGACAAAATGAGATTGTGTGTCATTACAAGGTATTACGCTACAGAACCCCTGAGTAACTGAATTAGTCCCAGTGTGTCACAGGCAAACACACAAACTCACACCCACACAGACACACAACTGATTGTCTTACAGACTATTTGCACAAACCAGTTTCCTACTTGTTTCCTTCCAAGTGGTAAATGGTCGAACCATCAAGCCAGCGATGAGGCGTTTTACTCGATGGTTGTCATTTTCTTTGTAGGATTGTGTGTGTACACATGCAGTCATGTCTGGTTATGTGGACAGTGACACGTTTTTTGTTATTCTGGCTCCAGTGAGATGGATTTTAACAGGAAAAATGGCAGCTATAACAGCTCTGATGAATTGAGTGTTTGGAAACTTAAAGCCTTCTAATATGGGAAGATGTTAAGAAGGCCACTTTATCAGCTAAATGATTTGCTTTGTTCTAGTGTGGAACTGCAGCTACTGGGCTATTTTTGAGGTTTCCAGTTCAATGAACTTCCCTTCCGTTGCTGAGAACAGACTGTTTATTGCAAATATCATTATTGCTTAAGGCAGCAAAGAAAAAAAATATGTGCCATACTGAGCAGGAGAGAAAAGGCGAAGCAGTCCAAGAGACAGAAGCCATTTTTACCTGCTAATCAAGCAGACCTGAGATAGCATGTTAAGTGCATGTTAAGTCTCGACTTAGAAAGGAAACAGGTGATTAAGTAGAGCAAGTGTATGTCAATATTCAAAATTTAATTAGCTGCTATACAGATAAGATTTCATGAGTTCAGAGATGCACAACAAAATGAGCAAAGACCGGGAGAGAGAAACTGAAAAGAAATGAAGTATTTATCAAAGATAATATTAAGAAATCATGTAATACATGCAATAAATCTAACTAAATGAACTTAAAAAGAGCTAAAGCATGTGTGTGTGTGAAGGAACTTGTGTCTTTGTTCTGCCTTCCTGTGATCCATGTGCTTGAACCCACGTTGTAGCCAGAAACCGAGTCTAAGTAAAGTGAAAGTTTAGAGTTTCCTTATATGTATGGATTGTATGCCAGGATGTTAGTTTGCAAGCAAAACCCTGCGTACATGAGAAACATAAAGATCTTCAACTTA
This sequence comes from Amphiprion ocellaris, assembly GCF_022539595.1. Taxonomy (NCBI): domain Eukaryota; kingdom Metazoa; phylum Chordata; class Actinopteri; family Pomacentridae; genus Amphiprion; species Amphiprion ocellaris. The sequence continues at coordinate 24,356,263 of NC_072774.1, forward strand.
ATAGTGTAGTAGAACCAACTACCCACGAACATAATATAACATAGCAAAGTTTAGCAATACCATCCTGTGTCAGCCCCGTTACCAGTGTATTAAAGCAAAGATAGCCCCTTGGTGTGCTGTTTAACTTGGTGGCTGGCAGTTTAATCTGCCCTGCGAAGAGTTGTGCTTCTGATGGTGAATCCACTTCTTGCTGTGTACTGTTCTGATGGTGCCAATCGGAGGAGATGGATTGGTTCTTGCAGAGTTAGCATCTTGCTGCTCCCATTGCTGTAGACTTAGGTGATGTTGCTGCTGGAGCTACATAAACTTGTCTACAGCAGTGTGTAAGGAGGGAACATCTGGTAACAGCTGTTGGAAGTGATTTAGAGGCAGTGTAGCCGAGTTAAAGTTTAAATCATGCAAAGGTTCATACAAAGGTCTCTCAGACTTTTTGTGTTTCAGGTAGCTTGTCAGAGAATCAATCTGCTGAATGACTGTGTCACTTAAGTCAGGTAGACAGTTAGACAGGTGACATGGTCAGTAGGTGACAGGATTAGTTGGCCTGCAAGTCTAACTTCACATGCACACTTTGACTTTAACAGCGAGCCTACATGTTCAGTAATAAACACCATTCTTGTGCAGCAACAATGGGCCGACTGATCTAACACAAACACCAGCTCAGGTCTGTGCACAGACAAAACAAGAAGTTGGGAAAACACTCGCAGTTCCTTTGTAGACATGCTGCTGTGGTTTCACACACAAATGCACATGCGCTCGCACACATGCACGTGCTGCCTTTTTCCAGTCAAAACAACAAGCAAGGCTGCTGTAGTAGCCGCAAAAAACTCAGATCAGCATGTGACTCATTTTCTGAAACACACACACAGTTCTTTCAGAGCATGAGACTCACTAACAGAATTCAAGAGGTCAGACACAAAGGCAGGATTGAACGCTGAGAGAAATGGGCCCCAGCTGTATTAGGACTCGCTCATAGACACAGTAGGAGATGAAAGGAAGTGTGCACACATGTACACACTCACAAATATGCAACAATAACCCTAATATGAAATATTGGGTTCAGGAAAACCTTGAATTAATTTATTTCTTCGTCTGACCCGGAGACTTACCCAGCTATCAATCAATGCGAAATGTTGTGTTCACACATACTTTTCTGTCATTTGGTTTATCCTCAGTGTCTCCACTTTGCTTGAAAAGTGAGCCAAGATGGTTAAACTCCACAGAAATGTTTGGTTTTGTGGTTTAAAGTTCCCAATAATATTGAAGCTATCAGGAATATTACCTTTATGCGAGTCACACAGCATCATTGATGTTCGTGTAAAGTTCCCATGTAACTTGAAATGGCTTTAGCTGCTAATCTTTTTCTGAATTACTAATCATGCTCTATTCATTGCTCTTAATAGGTCTTAACTCCATTGTGTCGACATTCTTTGTTCCTTGACTCCGTATTATTTTGCCACCTCCACTTTGACTTTGAGATGACACTAACAGCAAACTTACAGGCCTGAGGCTTTGTTCGGTCTCATAATAGCAGTTTTAAGATTTTGTTTGCTTATATACCCACTTCACCGTCTCTCCCAGTGCTGACAATAAGTGCAGTGAATAATCTTGCACTCAGCGCTCAGACTTCCCCTCACAGTTTAAGCTTTGTTTTCATAATTACATTTTGAAGCTGGCACAATACAAACCCTCTGCGAACACACACACACACACACACACACACACACACACACACACACACACACACACACACACACACACGCGCCCACACACTCTAAATGCACCAATGGCCCAATTTGTTTATGCACAGAGCAGTTTTCTAATTAATGTGTTGATCCAAAATGCTTATCATTGAGGGAACCTTTCAGTGCTCAGCTCCATCCCAGTCTGTCTCTGAGATGCTCCACCAGGGAAGCCCTCTGAGGGCAACTATAGTGTGTTTGTGTATGTCGAGGGAGGTTCACAAACATATAGAGGAACCTCGGGCTTTCCTCTCTTTGTTACCGTTTCAAGGCTGAAGCCACACAATAGCCTCCCTGTCTCACACTCGAACACACACTGGGGAGGTAGCCTTTCTCATTGCAACACATTGATGAAGTACACTGTTGTCAGGTACAACAGCTACCTCTGTGGTTTAATTAACTGGGATGAAACAGAAGGAGAGAGGACAGATATAAAATAGAGGAAGGATGGAGGCTGATAAGGAGCAGAAATACTTAAGTCTGGCAGTACTTTTGTGGTTCTACAGTTCTACAGTTACATTTAGCGGATGCTTTTATCCAAAGCGACGTACATCTGACAGTAGATACAACACAAGCAAGGATCTAGTCAGGAGAAAACAACCTGGATACATGCCACAAAACAAGTTCCTTTACGGCACCGGAATGTTCGATGTTTAATCGTCTTTCTCATGAACAGTAATGGTGAAATCTTGTTGCTAGGCAGAATAAAATTTTATTGAACATCAGCTGCAAACTTGTAATCAACGTAAAAGTAAATGTGTGAATGTGTCTCAGTCTCCTTCAGTCACTGTTGGTCTGAGGTGCTGAGTAGTTGTCGCAATGTGTTCAGGCTAATGGAGAAGTCGAAACTGCTAATGCCCTGTTGTGATACTGGACAAATGTTCAGCAGACGCGCACACACACACACACACACACACACACACACACACACACACACACACATGCACAATTGATGCAAATACACGCACACAAACATACACAGACACACACACACACACACACACAAACACACACACACACACACACACACACATAATTGATGCAAATACACACACACAAACACACACACAATTGATGCAAATACACACACACAGACACACACACAGACATGCACAATTGATGCAAATACTCGCACACAAACATACACAGACACAGACACCCAAGCAGGCCACTGACTGTCTCTTGAGATTAATGTTGGTGTGATCCACTCAGCTGGGCCTGATCATATTAAGATGGATGGACCCCCTGGTGGTGTGTGTGTGTGTGTGTGTGTGTGTCACTTTGTGTGTGTGTTAATGCACGTGCACGCTCGCAGGGTCCCATCTGTCTGTGTTTTCTCCACAGCGAGGTCCTGTGACCTAGCTGCCATCTTCAGTGCCCTCAGCCAGGATAAGCAATACTCTGAGATGGATGGATAGATGAGTGGGTCGCTGTGTTCTCTTCTGCTCTCCTGTGTGGTTATTTGTGACATTAGAAATGCTGCTGTCATGTTGATTGTATTTCAAAACGATTACATAGTTACAGTGTGGTGGAAAAAATGTGTTTAAAAATGTGGGTTCCCTTTGCTAAAATCACTAAATTGGGGAGTTCTTTTGATTTATCTTAATTTTTCACAAATTGCTTAATCCTTTGAACCCTTTGAATTTTTCTCACTGCACCTCTAAGGAAACAGCACAACCATGGCTCGATGTAGAGAGAGCTCAAAAATGCTTTTGTGCAGCATAGCAAAGTCAAAATGCCATAAATCATACACATTTTTTTAAAAATTCATTAATAATTTATTTTATAAAACATCTGCAACAATTTCCAAGTGATCCTGGTACTATAAAAATATCTAAACATATTTCGTTGAATTTCTTTGAATATTTGTCTTATAAAAATGAAAAAATCAAGAATCAACATGTACAATGTTTTTTTTGAAATGTTTACAAGTATTGCTAGTGCTGCATTTTTTTATGCCTCTTCATAGTATAAATGTTTTAGTACTTACATTTTTTTGTCTCCTTCTGCTCTGTGTGAGTCTGCAGTTCAGCTTAGTCCAGTTGAGTCGAAAAGTCCCTGAATTTTTCACTACATCACCTTTGGAGACATCTGAGTCACTCGTGGCTTCACTGTTGCACCCATGACCACAGAATTTTTAGTGTTTTACTGAATCTTGTTCGAACAAGCTGTTTATTTTACATTATAGAAGATTAGTTCAAGGACTGTTGGAAAGTTGACAATCTGATGATTTTCTCAGTTTTTATAGTTTCTGGCTATAATAAAATATGCAATTTAGACTTTTTCTTTTAAAGACAACATGCCTTTCAAACCTGTCGGTGTCCAAAGGGCGAATCTTACTGCTAATGAATCTGTTCAGTAGCCTGCAGTGGTGGACTGGGGTTAAGCTGAGCTGAATGTGAACCATTATTAGCAGATTTTGAGTTTAAAACATTTTGTATAGAGATTTTCTGAAAGAAAATATAAAGAGAACCAGAATGTCTGCACTTACAGAAAAGCAATTTTCTCTGATAAGACTTTCTCATCTTGATTTGTAATGTCTCACCATATTTATTCCAGAGCTGCTTCAACTCTCTGTGTAGCAAAGACAACAGGATCCACTAAGATCTCTCAGTGTGACAGACATTATACTACAAGAAGTAATTGAGAAAAATGATTATTCCTGAGCAAAACAGAATCTACATGACCCAGTTCAAAAACACATTATGTAAATATGCCAACAGTCGTATTTGTGCTTCAGCAGGAGTTTGTGTCTGTTTGAGTTTCTGGGGAATCTCTGCTTCTCCTTCGTGAGTCTGTCACGGACAGATACAGGGTTTACGCTTGTTATCTGCAGCAGCCTGATTTCATAGTCTCACACTGGCTTCCTTACATCACTGCATTTGATGCTTATTAATCTCTGGTGAGATGTTTTTGTCGTTGAACTGAAGATTTGAAGCCTCACAGCAAAACAACTTTAACTCCGTGACACACTGTGAGCTTTAGATCTTTTGTCTCCATCCGACAGTCGTGTTGTTTTCCTTATGAGTAGCTGGACTCAGTTATCAGTTATATTTGAATGGTTCTTGGAAACACTCCTTCACATGCAGAGCTCCGGTTATGGGATGCCACAGTGTTTAACTTAAATGGCCCAGCAGCAAGTTCCTGCAACTAACCAGAACTGTTGGAAGGATTTTAAGCCAAATGTTTGAAAAAACCCTACTGTGGTAATAACAGCATATATTTGTAAACCCACTATGTCAAATTGGAGGTCAGAAATGAAACTCGAATGGAGTAAACGCCTTTAATAGTGGCTTTTCTTCTTTTTTTCAATAGTGATTTACACACAGCACTTGAAGAAGAGCCTCCTTCATGTTAAACAAAGACTCCCCCAGAATTTATTCCCCGCCATGCTTCTATTCTCGCTTTATTCTGTGTATTTTGGTTCTTATTTTCTTCTGCTTTATTGTCTTCTTTTCATGGTCAATTTGAATTAAGCCGCTCTACTTTTTATAAAACAAAAAAATGCATTGAGTCCAGTTTTTCCACTGCTGTTTTAATCTGAGACAGCTGTCCACGGTCATTTTGGAATTAGCTGAAGTCCTTCTGAACACTTTAGGAGAGAAAGGGTAGTTCTAACTGGCCTTTTGCTCGTGGTGCTTCTGCTCTATTCACCAAGTATTCATCAATAGTCTTCTTTTAAAAGTCTCTTCTATTCATTTGTGTACTCACTCTGTTCTCCTCAGTCTCCCCCCACAGTTACGGTTCAGTTTATTTGAATTTATTGTGCTGACAATGACTGCCTTTCTCTAGTTTGAGATGTTATATTCTAAATCATACACACTCAAGTAAAAATGCAATTGAATGCAGCAGTCCTACTGTAAAGACTCACCACTGCAACGGTATCACAAACTGCAGCCTCCAATATGATGAAAAAATTGAATCAGCACCTAAACTAAAGATTATCACCTTAAAAAATGCTCAGATTTGTTGCAGGGCTGTTTGTTTTAGTTACAGTTAAGGCCACAATGTGCATAATTTGGATTTAAAGTGAATTTCTGTTTAACCTGTAGATTTCCTCTAGCTGTAAATGACATCAACAAATGACAACAGATCATAGATTTCATCTGGTTCCTGCTCTTCGCTATGAAGATACTAAAGATGCCATATGAAAATTTATTCATAGTACTTGAAATTTTTGACATTTATTTTAAAAATTGCAGCTTGACTAAAGAGTCTTCTCCAAGACAGGAACAAAAAGCTCACCAAGCCTTTGCAAAAGCTCACCTGGACAGCAAAGTAAGTTTTGGTCTTCAGTTTTGTAGATGAATAAGAAGGGAAAATAATTGTTTTGACTCAAGGTCTCTAGTTTAGTGAACTACAAAGGAGAAACATTCAGCTCCAGTAACACCATTGCAGCGATCAAAGCTACCTGGTCAAAGTACATGGCATCATGAGACAAGAAAAATACTTAAAAATTCTGGAGGAAAACTTCATGCAGAAAACCTTGTCCTTGGACAGCATTGAAACTTCCGTGATCCGAAACACAGGTGGTCACGGCGTTGCTGAAAGGAAGAATATTTTGGAGTCCAGACCAGATTCTATGGAGGAAACTGAAGACCTCTGGTCTCTGGACCTCTGGAAACTGAAGACCAGAGTGATGAAGAAGAAACCTTTAAATCTCAAAGACTTGCAGATCATCATTCGGAGGAACTAAATCCCTGTGGAGGCATGAAGAAAGACTGTTCACAATAATAAGAACTGTTTGATTGAGTTACGGCTTTGCAATTGATTACTAAGAAAGAGTGAGAATAACTTTGGACATGGCATTTAAAAACAAGAAAAGCACTCAGAGAGCGCAGTACACCGCCAAGGCTGCTAAGTCGTATGATATCTGACGGATAAGTCCTGATAAGTCAGCAGTGATCGATTTGTAGTAGAATCGCAATTGTGATCGTCAGCAGGCAGCTGATGTAGTGTTCACTTGTTGTCATAGTTACAATGACGTGCCGCTATCTCGCAATGATACAGAAATCTTAAACAAATCTGTGGATCCAGACTATAAACCGCATCACTGCCAAATCTAATCACTTTGTCCTTGTGTCATTTCTGACCTTCCCTGAAAATTTCATCCACATCTGTTAGTTCGTTTTTGAGTAATGTTGCTAATAGATAAACAGACTGACAGACAAACCAATGCTGATTGTCACATAGTTAAAAAAAAAACATATATATATATATATATGTATATGTATATGTATATGTATATGTATATGTATATGTATATGTATATATATATATATATATATATATATATATATATATATATATATATATATATATATATATATATATGAGAGGCATAGAAATAGTTCAAATTTATGAATTGTTTTTATTATTTTTACTCAGAAGAAATCTACAAGTCAAATCCAAATTAGCTAAAACTCTAAATTTGTCATACGCATAAATAGTTTGGGGCTTAATTGTAGATTTACCTACAGTAATAAACTGGAAACTCAGTGTGTATATATATATGTATATATATATATATATTATAAAAACGTCTACAATTTTGTCCAAATTACAAGTTAGCATTTACAAGCAAATTGAACCTTATTGTAAAGGGCAGTAAGGTAAACACAGTATTTGTTATAATAAATGCATGTTTAATATTATTTCATGACATTTTGCATTTGTTTTGTCTCCAGTGTCATGTTTCCTTGGTGGTTAATACACAAAAACACAAAAGCAAACAAGACAAGACAAACTGTAACCCTGGAATAAAACTGCTCTCTTCTCTGCACATCCAAATCTTTCTCCTGAACTCTTGCTTGTCTGTTTTCTGTCGCTGCAGGTGTCTGAATGCTTGTACCTACTGCAAGACGAAGCATGCCAGAGGAGACCTGGCCAGCTATCCCATCGAGGAGCTGGTGGAGAGAGCCAGGCAGTCATTCCAGGGTGAGCGCTTTATCGTGCACAGTCACAACATGAATCTGAATCATGACATTTATATGATATGACAATTAAAAACATCTTTAAAGAGGTATTTAAGTGGCAATAAGACTCACTAAATTCCTGGCAAATATACTGATTAATATGTTTAATTCGACTGTGGATGTTCAAGTGCTGAATTTGGCAAAGTAGGCGGTTTTAGGTTCATTATTTAGTGTCTCTGTCCTTAAATGTGGCTCTTGGTATCAGTTAAGTTCAGTGTGTTGCATGTGTTTGTGTGTCCTATCAAGAGGGGGAGGTTTTAGTAACACATGTTGATGTTTTTGTTCTTGGGTAGAGGGTCCGGCCAGTTGGCTCTAGCTCGATGCCAGAGGAACAGCTGTTGTGCCCTGGCATCTGTTCCTTAAGAGCACATTCCCAGAATCCCTAACTGCACAGCAGGCCAGGCCTCTATTAGAGCCTCAGGCGGGTCAGTCAAGGGCAAGTCTGCACATTGATAACACAAGTGGGCACATATCTCATTGAGGAGCTGCCATTTGGTTTTCAGCTTTCGTATTGCACATTATACTGGCATATATTATATCTATTAGATCTTTGTATTCCATGTGTATAAACTTAGACTAGAAAATTGCATTTCATTGCTCGTGCACATATTTACAATATCAAAAAATGTAACCATGAGCATTATAGATGAGTAAAATTCTTGGCTTTTTTGTTCTTCACCTCTATGGAAGCATGGATGCAAGTAGAAAGAACTCATGCATGCTTTTTTTAGTTATGAAAAAATCATGCAAAAAAGGTTTAATTTATTTGATTATTTATTTTGCAAACAAAATGACAAAATATAATCAACATGTCCCAGATGTCACCAATACCATAAAAGTATATAGACACATATACTTGACATATTTCACTACTTACATTTTTATAACCTGAACAAACTACATATTCTTTCCTCTTCAGTGCACAATAATTCGCTAAATGTATTTCACAATGCTGTATGTGTCTTCAGACAGCTTACTGACAACTTACCGCCCTATATTTCTGTTTAAGTTTGTTTTATTTTCCTCTCAATTGCTCTAATTCGTCTCCGTGCTTGTCTTCTATCTGATCTGTGTAAACACTGCCTGCAGTTCAGCCGAGGGTCACTGAAGTTTGGTCATGTGACTGTTGGCCACAGATGGCTCATTAGGTGCCCCGAGGAGGGAATAATTTTATGTATTTATTTATATATTTATTTTGATATTTATTTATTTTACAGAATCTCATTTGTGCAAATGTTTTTTTTTTCATGAAATTATGAATTTCACTTACAGAATAACATAATTTTAATGAAATATCGTAGATTTAAACTCCAGATTTGGTTAAAATTTCTCATGCAACAGCTAAAAAGCTAAAAGTCCAACCAGTCTTTCTGTTTTTGCTGTTTCTGTTAGAAAGACCTCCATGTGAACAAACATGCTGCATCGTTATACATTCATTGCCTTCCTCTACTCCTCCTGGGGATTTTGTACAGAATAGTGAATCCACATTTTGTTCTTTGCGCATGCAGCTTTTCAAACAATATTCCAGCAGCGTGCTTTTATTTTTTCATGTATCCCATTTGATGAATAAGCCAGCAACACCTGACTCGCTGTGCACTGCCAGCAGTTGTTTGGCTGTTGTGCAACTCAATTCTTTAAGAACTTCCTACTTTAAAAAAAACACTTGACAGTCAGCTGATGATATAACTTGTGAATAAAAAGCTTTGTGGCAGTGAGTTCTGAGGATTTATTGGTCCAGAGATCCATGCAGCCACATAAACAGTGTTTTTATACACACATTAATAGCTGTGTTGCTTTATTGACACATTACAGCTCACTGTTTTGCACATCTTTCTCAATGTTTGCAAGATAAAGAGATAAATTACAACAGTCCCTCTTGCTGTCATGCAGTTGCACATGTTTGACTGAATAACACAGAACGTTACTTTATGATTACTACAACTTGACTGTCCAGTAGAAAGATATCTTTGCAGGTTTGCTTCTCTTTCAGCACCACCACTGCAGATACATTTCAGTGATACAAACAAATTTTCATGTTGTTCTGGACACAGCCTTAGTTTCTGACTAGAATATACCCTTGACAAGGACACAGCTTTCTAAATCCCACCCAGAACCTCTAAAACAGCTGCATCCATGCCACTGCCACAGGGTGGGCAGTCAAGGGCAAACTCACCAGCTGCTTGAACCTCGGTGTGTGTTTGTATGTTTTATACAAGTGTGATGTTGGAGAAAACAGAGTGAAAATACACCTGCACTTGTTTCAGAGAAGTTTGAGATGCACAAATGCAAACTGATGTTTTGCTGAGACTCTGTGTGGCTTGAATCAAGTATATATTGTAAAAGTGTCACTAATACTTATCCAAATAATCTCAGGTACAGGCTGTAAATACATTAAATTATAAAGGAATCAATCAATCAGTGCAATCAAGCAATGGAGCAACATCACGTTTGTACGGCAGTGGAAATAAAAGTGTGTGTTAGTTGGAAGTTATTCTGTCACAATGCAGTAGACATGAGTGTGTGAGACAGTTTGATGTTTTCATGAAGAGAAAAAGGAAGCAGGAGGTTAACTGGCTGGTTTGATTTACAGACAGTTGGAATAAGAGAATAAGAGATGAGGTTTCACTATCTAGCTGGTGTTGTTTATTATGAATATTCAGAATTAAAGGAGTAAATACTATGCTTGCTGTGACATAGGTTGGTCTTGTACACAATAATATGGATGTTCTTCCTGATGCATATTTTCCTCTTCTGTTTTAGGGCAAATTCTATCCACACGGCCATCCATTTATCAAATAATATAATATAAAAATGCAAACTTAAAGCCATAGATACTGTGGACCTGGTGATATTTGGTACAGCTGACGCTTTTGAAGAAGAAGTTGTAAACTTCCGCTGCTAACCAAATGTAAAGAAACTGGTACCACTGTTGTTCTTTATGGTACATTCTATTTACACGAAGCAACAATAGGCGAGTTCGAATTCCTGAAGTTTTAAAAAAAAAAAAAAAATTACTTTAGAAATCTCCATTTTAATAAGCTAAAACACTGTTGGATAAATGGCTCAAACTCCCTGATTCTCATCTGTCATATTTTATCAGCACAACACAAACAGATCAACACACTCACTGGCAAGTGTGATAAGCTGGTTTCATCTCAGAAATAATTTGGTGTCCTCCCCCTCTGGCCATCTAATATATAATACTTTGTAAGTTTCATATAATATATTTCTCTTTTGTTGAACAAATGGAATCATCCACCACATTTATGAATCAAAGGCTCGCTGTTTCCTCCATCAAATATTTTTGTTAGGTTTGGAATTACATTATGGCGATGCAGCAGCGCCCCATTTCTCCCTATTCGCCACCTTTTTCTTATCTCAAACAAATTGAGCCTTACAAATAGACCCTGCAATTTGATTTGCTATTTGATGTATTTTGAATGAAAATAAGCTGCAAGCATGAATGCTAATTTTGATTGGCCAGTCAGCCAGCGTTGAGAATATTTGATTGGTTTATCTCAGGCAACTTTGAAAGGATTTATGGGATTTATTCAAATGCGATTTGAGGTAAATAGCTCTCATTCGATGCGGAAAAAAAAAAAACGAGAGAGAGTGTGAGTGCACAGCTTTTAAAATAATCTGAATTATTCAAATATTTGAATGTATAATTTTTAACATCAGAGGGGTTTGTTAATGCATGCAGGTAATGGAGGCTGCGGATGTCATCGGAAATGACAAGGCTGTGGGTGTGTGTGACTGCATGGGGGGAGTGGAGGGCTTTGCTTCTGTAGTTGTGCGTGTCACAGACACATGCTGGGAAACTGATTGAGTGTGGGTCGGTCTGTGTGTCAACTGGGAAGTGTGTGTCTTTTAGAAAAACACAAGAAATCAGGAGCTGAGAAATATTTATAAATATTCCTCGAGAGTTCTCCATGAGAGGATTCTAGAACATAGAACAGCATTTTTATTCTCTGAAACCATCGTTCTTTGGTTATGTTGATCCATTACATAGCAGGAAATATGACAATCAATCTAAAAAATCTAAGCTCTGATATGTCTTCCATCACTGTCCACCTACAGCAGTGGTCTGGCTACAAAGGCATCTCTCAATTTTAGGCAAAAATTCTCATGATCGGACACAGATAATTCTAAATTAAAATAAAATATGTCACTAACTAAAAAAAATTCTGCCAAATCCTGCCCTCAGTGGTCATGTGATGAGGTGGATGATGTGTAACCAGGCTTGTAATTAAGTGTGTGAGTGTGTGTGCCTCGGGACCCGCTATGATAAATATTCAGTTCCAGTAGAAATGAGTCCAACTGTACATATGAAGCACAGTAAAAACTGAAGTAACCAGGATATACTATGTTCCTTAAAGTAGATATAATTACGTCACCTTTGGAACTTATCATTCATAGTAAAATTGGATTTATTAGTGATATTTATTTGGAAATCGACTGTCTTAAAGGCTGAACCCTGTCTGTCCTGTAAACATGGCGGCTGCCCCAGCAGTCGGGACTCGCTTAGACGGAGAACTCTATTTTTGTTGTGGTCTTCAAACCTCCACTGTGGCTGACGCCTTGTCATTTTAAACTGTCAGTCGGGTGTGTTTGAAATGGCCCTGTCTAAAACAGGATGTGACGCTTCAGAGATACAGACACACTGCTATCATTGCCACATGACACACTACATTAGTGTTTGACATGCGTCTCAGCGATCTTGACACAGCTGGAATTTTGGGCTCTCGCTAGTGTTGCCATAATGAAAACGCACAACTGGAACCTCATATCACCGTTATTGCTTCTTTCTGGAACTGACAGCTGCTGCTTTTCTCCCTGGTGTAGAATTTTTTGAAGCACTAGAATGTGAGCAAAACACGAAAAATGCAGTGTAATGGCTGGATCTCAACCATAGACTGACAACATAATCAAAACACTGCAGTAATCTGGTTAACTTTGTCACAAATCCTTCTTTATGATGACTTAATGCATGAAATGTTGACTGATGTCATCTACTTTTTCTGCTTATTTCTACATGACTGCTGGCATCAGTATTAAACCCAGATATTAGCAGAAATGACACTGCTTAGTGTCTCGGCCTGAGCTGGATGACATATGTCAGGTAGCTGCAGATAGACAGATATATGGGCTATCTTGTTGGCTAGCTCCAACATCTGTGACAGGTGTCAGCTCTTCTTTACTTCTGCTGCTGCAGCTATGTGACACATGGACAGACAAGGCTGCCAAAGTTTTCCAGGAATGATCCTTTATGGGTGAGTGGTTAATGCAGGTTGGGTGCAGGGCTGCTCAATATTTCCTTTCAGCATCAATGCTGCGATGTGCAGTAGTCACATCCATAGGAGGCAAATCAACTCAACCATCATGCTATATGACTATTTGCTGTTGGATGCATAGAGGAATCTTCCATTGTTTTCATTTTCCGTGACTTATCTGCAAAAGAAATCTAATGTAACATAATTTGCACCACTTCTTAGATGCACAATTTGTATTTTTTTAGCTTCATTTGCAAGGTTGAGACATGCAGGCTCCACAGAAAATAAGCAAGGAACAAGAGAGAAACAGGGAAAGTAAGATTTAGTTGCAAAAACAAATGAATGTTGCATTTGTTTTTGCTGTTTTTGTTTTTTTCACTGTTTCTGTTGCATGGGAATATTGTGACTACAGATAAGTACTTCGTCTTCAGTATCTTGCAACAATTTCTTTCTTTAAATATGCACCACGTAGCTCTGTATGAGTGCAAAGCCAGATTTAAATGACATCCAGTGCTACTATTTTAGATGCATTTGCTACTGTAGCACCATATTAAAATGTTTTAAATGACTCAATGCATTTTTATCTCGCAAAAGACAAAGTTCCAATTTGAAAATGTAATTTTTAGATGATAACACCACAGCCAAGATGCACTTGTTAAGTTATACCAATGCAATGTTTGCAAAACAGTCTTTTTTTCATATTGTAATATATATGAATATATATAAATAAAATTGCAATATCATGCAGCAGTTTTGTGGGTACATTTAAATAGCACCTTAAATGACAAATTAGGACCAGTAATTGTCACTGTGGCAGAGAAGATGCAGTCAGTTAACAAAGACAAATAAAGGAACGGTATCATTTGACAGATGTGCAGCTTTGCATTTTCTTTGGCTGTTAACATTATTACACATTTTCCCTGCAAATTGGAAGATGCATATAGATTTGTATGTAATGTAAACTGTACACTTGGCATTCATTTAGGTAAACTAGATGGAGGTAATAAGATAAGGAGGACTAGAGGCCGACAAGCAGAGCACTGAGATATTGATAGAAGAACATTGATCATAGTTGAGTCACCAAAGTGCTTCCTATTGGAAAGAGCGTGTGGAAAACTGCTGAGCGTGCAAGCATGAACACAAATTTCCTGTGTGTGGAAGCAGTCAGATTCATTATCCTCTAGGAAAGCTCTCATGGAGAAGCTAAAAATGGATTTTCTTAATCGCTTCCAGGCCGATAACTTGCAGATATTTTTCACGCAGGCAGAGGTTTCTGCATGTGGCTCGGACTGAGGAATGGTTCAGTTTTTCATTATCTGTCTGTTGATCGGACAGTAAACTGGAAACACATGCAGTGACACACATGAGCCAGAGTTCAGACGTGTGTCACCACTAGCAAAGCATCTAGAAGTGACAACAAGTCCTACAGTTCTTAGTTTAATGTGTTGTTAGCCGACGGTAGGTATTACTGAGCATGACACTGCAACAGATGTAGAACTCTGTGGGTGAAGCTCAACACCAGAAGGATTTTCTTCCTACTTACAGCCCAAGTGGAAAAGCTCAAATGCACGTCGCACATTTTGTCAAATATCCAAATTGATGGTCTGTACAGACGTCAGGTTAGTGATTTGTGAAAATAATTTTTTGAAACAAATAAAATCCGGAAAGCTCGTGTATATGTCTTAACTCACATATGAAGCAGATATTTGCAGCTGTAATGGAAACTCAGAGTAATGATTCATTGATTTGGATGAGTGCGATCAATTCAGTCATCATTGATCCAATATGCTCGATGCAAAGTGAAAACCAAAGTGCAAAGCAGCCAAGAAAAAGATGACATGGAGGATATTTACTCTCCTCTTGGGAGTAAATCGTCCGTGTGGAGATTCTTTGGATTTCAGAGAAAATGTGGGTCATGATGAACCTGGTCAGGCTCCTAAAAAGGAAGCACAACACTGAGCCTTTCTGTGTCAGATGGCTTTTTCCCCAAAATCTGAATAACTATGAGCACTAGTGAGAGTCACACCTGTGCGGAAAATCCTGCCTTAATGTGTAGAAAATGTATAAGTAGCAAAGTCGAGGCTGTAGAATGGTGGGATACTTGTGCTTTATTTTTGCCTATTCTATTGGCTTGTGTCAGTGTCATGTGACCTGTAAGTTCTTTCTCAGTACATATGAGGAAGCATTATTTTCCCCCTAGATAGTGGGGTTTGGGTCCTGCATTTAACCATATTTTTGTTGTGTTTTCAGTCACTGTTTGCTTTTGTTTATGCAACAAAACCTCATCAGTGAATTCAGACTCAAAAATGACTTTTCGCTGCAGACTTTGAGAGACCTGCAAATATTTTATCGTCGCCCAAACTATTGGTGTATCAAATTGTGATGAAAGTTGCGTTTTACACCACTACTCATCAGGGAGACGTTGATTAGTATTTTGCTTGTCTGCAGCACAATATCTCAGAGTATTTTGATAACAAAACTAAAAATATCATCTTATCTCCAATAAACAATGTCATAAAAGTTTAACTTGTTCGTGATTCCAGTTTGCTCTGCTGACTGCAGTTCTTGTTTGTAGAAAATGAACACAACCCCAGTGAAGATCAGTTTGAGTTTCCAGCGTCAGCACTTTATTTCAGTCAATGTCTTTTCGCTTGTCAAACACAAATGTGATTAATAATGCTAATCATGGCTGCATTAAGTCTATATGTTCCACTTTCAGGGCCCTGCATTGTTCACGCTGCCTCAGTGGAAGAGCTGACTGAGAAAATGGAAGTGAGCCGTTGTTAATGGCATTAGTTCCACCTGTGCCACTCCTGCTATGAAACCTGATAGTAGACGATATGAAAAGAAGGTTTATTGTCCGTTATTTTATTTGATTATCAGGATAAGACACCGAAGAATCAATAAGATCTCAGCCTTACAGTGAAATGGAGTCTAAAACAGACTACAAAAGCTGTGAAGATCGTAAAGTATTCAGATATAGAATCCAACATAAATCCCTACAGATGTGTATGTGTTTGAAAGAACTGCTTTGTGTTGAGGTGTTTGCTCATTTGTGCCAAGTGTTGGTCCCTCCGAGCTGCTGCTGACCTTCATTGTGATTGGCAGGATGCCCACCAGTGTTTTTTCCTGATTCCGGTATATTTTTCAATTGTTTGCATTGGGAGCATCACATATTTACACAGTAGTAAAAGTGTTAGCAGCGTAAGAAGGCGCTAACATCTGTTCCACACTGATTATTGAGCACTTTCAAAGTTTTTTGTGGTCACCAAGAGGTTACATGTGTTGGATAAAATACTTATTACCTTGTCGCTCAATCACAGTGGAGGAGTTACAGGACAGATGCCAACCAACCATAACATTCTGCTTGTACAAGGGCAGCACAATGGCTAAACACCAGTGGAAGAGAAGTTAATACTCTTGTTGTCTAAGTATCCATGTCTGTATCAGATGACTTCTCTGGACTATCACTGCATTAATATATTTTAAGCAATGCGTGTTGTAGCTGTAGTTAGTTACAGCTGATCAGTACTTGCTATTACTTCCGTATAATTGCAAACAAAGCATCACAGCTGAAAAGAGCCTCCAAAAGTTTCATTTTCAGAGGAGAATCTGATTTTTTCGACTGGTACCAAAAGGTTTTGGTGGGGATACAGCCTATGGTGGGTCTGTCTGTCTTTATTTGGTTCTTTAACCCAAACTAATGCACCATTATAAGTAGATCTGTGTTGAAAGTGACCAAAACAACTGGGTCAGCTTAGCCAAAAGCCTGCTGAGGATACTATTGTGACGCTGTATTTTTTTTCCAAAATATGAGAACTTCTTGTCCAAAAGACTTCAAACTCCTATTTATGCAACTGCCTACACGGGGAGCAACACACATTTCCACTGTGGTTAAAGCAGCTGCAGCAAGAATTGCTGTTTTGTTTTCCTGTTTGCCAACTCTGGTTCAACGCTGCACTCTTCACTCTCCTTAGCTTCTCTCACTAATCGCACATCATCGATTCCTTTCCTCGACTTCTCTCGTGTCTTAGTCCCTCCATCTAGAGGTTCAAGTGGACGAGTTGAGGCAGCATTATTTAACCAAAATGAGACATCCTCACCTCAGAGCGTCAGTTTAAAGCGACGTTAATTAGATATGACGTTTGTCACAGCTGCATCATCTGTCCACTGTTTTATTACAGCTGTGTTTTATGATCTATCAGATGAGCAGAACAGTGTTCATGAAGATCTATACGATATATTTTTACTTGTAAAATAGACAGAGTAGCACTATAGAAATAAAGACTGACTGATACTAATATTGAATATTGTGTACACACATCTGCCCATCCTGCTGCTGATGTGGTTTGTATATTTGCATCTTTTATGTCACAGTGCAGAATAGACTTCATTACGAGGATACACCTGGATACACCTGAGCACCATAGATCCTCCAGTAACCTCCTCCGTCTTTGATATACATTTTAGGAATTGAAATGCCCTTTTTTATGATTCACCAAGCGCGATTTCCAGGTCAAAGGTCGAAGGGTCAAGGAGGAAAATTAGATAATCTTTCAATCACTTTTTACCCAGACGTCCAATCAAAGTGGAGAAGGGGCGGGGCGAATAACACCTGACCAACTGTCACACTCCAAAGTCCAAACAGAAAAAACTTTCGCCAAATTATAAAAACTGCGATGACTTCGGAGTCTATGTTGCATTTTCCAACAGACAAATGTGAAGTAAATCAGATGAGTGATTGTTGTGAAAGTTAAAGAACAGAGACTCACAACCGTGGACGTGATGCAGACTGTGTGTGTTTGAGTGTATCTTTGTTTGGTTCTCAGTTTTACACATCAGTAATCTCATAGATGCTAAAGATAAAGAGGACAGTTAATTTCTTCTTGTTTCTCAAACCAAATTAAGCTTCTTTTCGTTCCTTTGCCCCCAAAGATCAACTGCTGTTGTCCTTCATTTGCGTCTCTGCCTCTGTATTCTGGTTTGACCTCTTTTAATTCTCTGCCTGGGCCGGACAAAAAGACAACAGAGGGTGGTGTGTGTGTGTGTGTACATGTGTGTGTGTATGCATGTCTGTGTGTGCCTGTGTGTATGTGTGTGTGCACGTCTTGTCCTGTGATTTAGTGCCAAGCTGGCAGCCAAGAGCCGTGAATAGGAGGCCCTTTCACACAAAGAGAGCGCGAACACACACACACACACACACACACACACACACACACACACACACACACACACACACACGAACACAGTCATTGCCAGACTGCAGGCCACCAACCGCACACCTGGCATGCTGCTATTATGTCACCAGTGTGTTGTGTGTGTGTGCACTTGTGCGTGTGTGTGTGTGTGTGTGTAGTTGTGTAAGTCCAGCAGACACCATCTGCTCTGTCCTCTGTGAACTTGTGTCTACACCTCTCCTCTGCCTGTCCCACCTCGAAATGTAGTAAGACCTCTGACAGATACTGTACTTGATACTCCTACTGCAATACTGTATTGTGTTACTGCTAAACAAGCGATGCACATCAAGTTGTATACGTTGTTTTATTGCAGTTTATTACTATAAGCGCTAATATTTGTTCTGCAATGTTACACTACAGTGTAATAGAGCTACATCAATGAATAACTATAAATTCAACTCTATATTTTATAGTATGATGTTAACGTTAAGGTTTTTCTCTCTGTAGCGTTGATCATTTTGTATTGTACTGCAATTAAGTAGCTGCAGTTCTGAGAAAGCAGTGGCATGAAGAAATTGAAATAGCTGAAGATGAGCAACAGATGAAGATGCTGTTTTTGCTGCTGGAAACAAAAACATGTTTTAGAGGTTTAATTTTAGTTTCTCTCCCCCTGAAATATCTTCCTTCCCCTTTCTCACTTCTCCTTCCTTTCCTGACATGTTTTCTTCTCCTCGTGGCCCCTCTCCTCCATCTGCCTTTTCTTTTTCTGTTCTCTCACCTAAAGGCTCTACTGTATTGTAGCCTCAGTGTGGGGGAGGGGGGAGCACTTCCTGTTTCAGTCAATAGGTGGCAGTAGGACTCTTAGATTCACGCTGGACCATGTGCTCAGCCGCGTTATTGTCTGGAGCCTCTGAGAGTCGGCTGTTAAAATGTTTAACTGCTGTAAGTCCTCTGACTCACATTTGGCTTTTAGTTCTTCCTCCCAAAACGTGTGTTGTGTTTGTGTGTCTGTGTGTGTGATTGTGTGTGTGTGTGTTTCCCAAGCTGTTCAACACACTCCTGCTCTGCTGTTTACATACCAACTTCCTCCTTGTTACCCCGAGCGAGTCACAAAAGATAAGGAATAAATGGCACCCTGTCCTTTCTTATTGCAGCCTTGCAAATATTTGTAATGATTACTCACTCAAATAAGCAATCTAAACAGTTAATATTTTATTTTCAGTTTTCATGTGACCCGTCTCATCCATGAAGTGCTGTGGGAGAAGAAAATACTACACTTTAATTGCATCATTTAACATCATGGTAAAATATGACTCACATAGTTTTATTTCTTAGTCTTAAGCTGCTGTTTTTCTCTATTTACAGCATTTACATACATACAGCATTTTTGCTATTTTTTTTGCCCCAATAGCTTCTTTCCTTCCTGCTAGTTGCTCTTATCTGTTTTTCTTCATCAATCTACACTTACTGGTTGTCAGAATTCAAGTTGTCAGTCTAATTTAACATTTTTCTCATATATTTCTCACTCAAGAACAGTTTTTACCACATTAACATGTCAATAAGGTGTATTTTTTAGTAGCTAGAAGACACACCATGAGCTTTTGTGGTTGATAATTTCCACTTTTAAACTGCAGTGTACTGATGATAGTCTCAGAAATTACACAAAACTTAGATGACAAAGTCTCCTCCAAAGCAGGTTTATGTCTACAAAGTGGTTCTGAAAATTCAAATCATGTCCATATTAAAAATATGTTTTCTTAGTTGTAATTGGAAGAACATTTCAAATCTCCAGATCTCTGTTCCACCTGGATTTGACTATCTAGCTATACTTTAGTTTTCGTGGTACAACTTGTCAAATCTGCTCAATCAGTAGTGAAAAACAACTTTTTAAAGTTATTTTTGTGACCAGGTATTGCACATAAATAAGTATTCTTTATGTTTTTTCTTGTACAATTGTGACATGCAGCTGCATATGGTTCAGAAAATATTACTAGCTGATTTCTGCGTTATCAATTTTGCAGGTTCTTAATCAATAACATGAAATAACAGTGACATTTTCAGGTTTTTATCTTTAATTGTTCCTGAGATATTGTTGTTCAAAGGTCATCAAATTTTAAATTGAGAAAAAAACCTGCTCATACATTAAAACTTCCACTTCTGTCAATTTGCTGGTTGTTGCTTTCTGCATCATTATTTTAGTTTTACAAGTTTTGAGCTGAGTTGTAGGTGAGCTGGTGTGCTCGAGTTGCCGTGAATGGAGTAATAAGCAAGTAGTACATAGGTCAATGTTAAATCCATGCAGTTTTAAGGTATAAAGCGGTTATTTTCATTGAAAAAACTTTAAAATGTGTAACTTTAACACACAGAAATTAGTATTCAGAGGTGAAATCCAACACCAGAGAGGGACTAAACAAAAATTACTGTCATATTAACAGTGAGAATGAAGTCCTGAGTCCTATTTTTCGCACCATTTCTTCCTGAACAAACGGAAGCTTATGTAAAGTACGAAGTTGTTTTCTAAGCCCCAGATGAGTCATGATATACATGAACATACACACACCAGAGCAGAGAGAAACAAAGAAAAAGCTACAAGTGGCTCAAGCCCTCGAGTTTGTGAGCTTTGAAGTCTAGACTTGGATCTTGGGAGGCTGGAGAAGGTGAGATTAATTGGGCTGTTTAATCTGCACAGTTCCGTGTTGGAACGCTTTCAGCTCTCTGGCAGTGGCACAAAACAAAAGCCCTTTAGATACCTTCAGGGATTAAAGTTTCTGCCATGTGGCATATTTCTGTCATGTGGATTTCCGAGTGGGATGACTGCTTCAGATCAGTGAAAGGTAGATGAGAAAAAGCAGTTGGGTATTAAGTGGCATATAGTAATGCAGCATAATGACTTTGTGAGGGTGTCTGTCATGGTAATAAACATTCTCCTTTACATCCACTGTGTTTAATGTGCAAATTCTTCAGCTGGAGAGAAGCCTTGCTGCCTACGTTTAACATAATCAAATGCAAAAACAGACTATATGTCACTTTATGGAGCAACTTGTGGCAGATCTGTTGGCGAAATTTCAGCAAACATATAGAAACCTTTATTTGGATTCAAGTTTGTGGCTTTTTGATGGACGTTCCGTCCTTTAGTTCTGACTTTTGGCTCTATGAGCTTCTCTCTGTTTTTCAGTGTCACTAACTTTGTCTGTCAGCAGTTGGATCTTGATCACTTGGTGTATTGAAAACAGCTGCCTGCTGATTGTGAAAGTGACACTGACAAGAGCAGATTCAGCCAAAACAGTTAAGTAACAGAACACAAATCCAGGAAAAGCCACAAGATGTTAAAATGCTCCACTATTATGGAGTAACTCGTCCATTGTTACAGCCAAAATATTGATTGGTGACAGCCTGAAGATGACCGATGAGTTCCACAATAGGCTGCTATTACATTATGCACCTGCACAACTAATTTACAATAATGTAAAACCTATAATTTGTTGTTGATTGAGGCTGAGGTGTCACATGTTGTGTAGAATTAATGTAAACACTATGAGCGATGATTTCATCCATTGTTTGTATAAAAAATATTGATTAGTGAGGCTTGAAGTTGACAGATGGGCTCCACAGAAGGATACTATTACATTATGCACCTGCATAGCTAATATATGGTAATTTGATACCTATAATTTGTTGTTGATTAGGTTACATTTTGAGCTTATTGATGCACTTTTACTTCACTTTATACCTAATACACAACTGAGAGGAATGTCAACACAATTTTCAGGAAGCAGCAGAGGACTTGGTTTCTTGCTGACCTCTCATTCTCAACCTGCTGACTGCTCTACACAATAACAGTGTCAAAATAGAATAACACGAATAAAATGCCCGAAAGCTATTAAAATATATAATGAAAACACACACACTTTGTAATTCACGTTTCCTCTGATAAGGCAAATGTTAAAACTTTAATAATCCCAAAAGGAAATTCTTGTGCCAGATATCGCTCAGAAAAAAAACTGAATGACCCAACATAAGAAATGCAGTGCCTTAAAAGTAGAAAAGCAGTAAGATGTATGTACGATACGTTACTGAAATAGAATAAATGAGCTAAAATGAAGGTAGAATAAACAGTAAAACTTAATTCTGGCACTTATACTGAGATAATAAATAATATCACACATGATAATGAAATATTGCACCTCAAAAAATGACATATTGCACACGGAAATGAAATTTAACAAACCATAAAGAAAAGTAATATTGCAAATGACATTGACATTTTTGTTTTGGCTGTGATTCCTCCAGAAAAGTGAGGGGTTATACAGTTTGATGGCCACCTGCTCAGCTAATCTACACAAGCAAATGTCATTAATATATGCAGCTTGTACACATGATATCATTCATGAAGCTTAAACAGGACACCAAGCTCCTGCTATAAACCACAGAACCGCCTGATGAAGTGCAGGATACAGCAGTGCATGCTAGCGGAGCGGCTAGCATTAGCGCCCAGAGCCACCTGCTGCAGGAATCAGCTGCAGCAACTTGCAAAGCAGCTGATCATTGATATACGATGCAACGTAGAGTGAAGGTGAGGGAAAAAGTAACACACAAACAGACCTGTGAAATGTAAAGCCCTGCAACAGTCAATATATTTACCATATTTTTAAATACAAACATTTGATTTATAGATAGTTTTATTTAAATTTGATCTGTAGGATAGTCTGACATGCCCTCCACACACTTTACATGTATGCACACTTAACACAGGCATCACCGTTAATTGGTTAATCTACCTGTAATTAATCTGAACCTCACATCAGTGTTGTGATCAACTCATTACCTGCAAAAGAAATCTAAAGAGGGAGTCGAATGAAAGCCTCACAAGAGAGAAAATGAGCCAGAAATATGTCTTACTTAAGTCCAAATGTGTGGCCAAATCTGTCTTTTCAGATTATATTATTCTTATTAGGTAAGCTTCTTTTTTTTCACGAAGGAAAACCCCTTGAGAAGTTGAAGAAAGACAGAAATGGAAAGTCAAACAGATATTGAGATTATTTGGTTCTGCTCGGTCTAAAATATTATGCAGCTGCCCCACTTATGCTCTTTTTAGTCTGTTTTTCTGTCTGAATCCATCCCATCACTTCTCCCACCATGCTGCCATCCATGCGTCTTTTTCCCTCTCTGCTCTCTGTCATTTATGGCTTCGTCTTCTTTGATCTCTCTACTTATTTTCAGTCGGTGCTTCTCCCTCGCATTCTGATCTTTCAGTTTAGTTTCAGATCAGTTTTTCTTGCTGCATCGAGTTTTTTTTTTTTTTTTTGCGTGGATCTCTCCGGCTCAATCACACTTTTGTCTTCATCCTTTTAGTTTTCTCACGTGATTACTCTCATCTTTGGTATAGTTTCAGTGCTGTTGGGTAATTCCTCCACTTAGTTTACTGTCTGATGTTGGACCACTGTTGGCTTATCTGCATTCAGATGGATAAACACTAGCAGCGCTTGTGAAAAGACTAAACCTCAGTTCATTTCACCAGGCGCTTCAGCAGCTCATTTATTTCCCATTTAGCTGAATGAACAGCAGCGGCGAAATGTTTGCCCGAAGTTATTTGCGTGTGCATTTATTTATTCTTCATTTGTAAATTAATTTTAAGTGATCCATAGTATGATGAGGTTGTCTCATGACGTGCAGAAATGTTCATTAACAGTGATTTTGGCTGTTTTAGTGTCATAATGGCTCGAGGCGCGACGGCAGCAACAAATATTTGCACATTTGTTCACATATTGCTCTGACTGAGCAGTTAAACTAGATTTTGGAGGTATTGTGTCTTATTTTGTTTTGAGAACCAAACGATTGGCATGTATTTGGACAGAAACTGCCTTTATTTTGCAGCTTTGTCCGCGTGTACATCTAGCGAAGAACGCCCACTTGTTCTGAGTGTAGTTTGCAGCTCCGTGTGTGTTTGTGTGTCCTGGTATATATTTTGATACCATCGGGGGGTCTCTTCACACCCCCTGCAGGAAGCACTTCTCACATCGTGGACCACCCGCGGCCGCAGCCACGAGCTCCTGGTGTTGGGTGACATGAAAGGACTGCAGGGGAGACAGCTGATGCACATAGTTACACAAACATACAGACACACTTCCTCGGAGAAATGTTTCGCTACAAACTAACGTGTGCGTCCTCTAGTAAATGTTGCCTCCAACTCTTCTAACTGGCTCTTTGTGCTGCAGGTTGCACATGGCATTGACCCTTGATAAACAACCTTTAGAAAACAATTTTCCATCCCTCTCGAAAAGAATTCTTTCCATTTGGATGCATCATTATTCGACAGAACAAATAGATATAAATTTTTTTGAAGTCAAAGCCTTGTAGCTTCCTCAGTTTAGGTGCTCTGTGCATTGTCATTTTCCGGTCAAAAGGTCTTGATCGTGTTAAATTCACACTTTTAAGGTATAATGAAATGTTGGCATGCATTTATCTTCTATTATATTACATGTTATATATTGTATAAATAAGGTTTTTACAATATGTTGCTTTATGCTTTTCCATTAGAAGCTGGTAGAATGAGGAAGGGCAAAAGTCAAAGCCTGTCAATAGCTTTATTGTGTTTTGGTTCATCAGCATTCTTCTACAGATTCGAAGTAAATGTAGCTGGAACTTTCATGTGGGTTGCAATAATTCACAGAGCTACAAATTTAAACTCTTTTTCAAGCCGTATGCTACTTTAAAAGTTTTACATTGCAGACCTCTGACATTTGAACACAGCCTGATCTGCATCCAATATGTTACCCAAATAGTGAGTCCTACTCATTGTGTATGTTTTGTGTTATCAGATGGCGTGTTCATGCACAGTATGCAAACTAAGTAGGTGGGTGGGGAGCTGGCATTGTCAACCAAACCAAACAGGTGGAGGGCGGCTACTCGTCCTATGCTACAGCCTGGATTTAGCTTCCTTTTAATGAAGTTTATTTTCAGGTATAAAGAAAGTCTTGGATTCAATCAGTAGCTTAGTGCAAACTTTTTATTGTCTTTTTGTTGTTTGCAACTTGAGTAACTTTCTAAGTGTCTTTTTCCACATCAGCAAGCAGGTTGAGAGCTGGTCGTATTATTTATGTTGTAGTTAGGTCTGGTTTAGCTTCTTGATGTTGTGTAAAATGCACTTGAACACACTGAAAGATCAGTTTCACCAGTTATCACCAGCACAGCCTTGGACAGACCTCAGCATCTTTCTTCTCAGTCTGCAAGAACCATGTGATGCCAGAGTGATGTGAGTCGATACGGACGAAAATGGTTTTGAAATGGTTCACTCAGTGACCTTTTTCTGTATTACAATCGATGTTGTACAGTTTATTTCACTCACATACATTTTTTGCTGACACCTTGTAGTTTACATTAGATTTGTTGAACCTTGTATTGTCCCGTTAATTATTATTATTATTGTGTGTGTGTGGGTGGGTGGGGGAGGGTTCATTTATTAGTTATGTGAGAAATTAGACATGTGAGAAAGAGAGCAGGGAAATGACAGTCAAGGTCCAGCCAGAAATCAAACTGGCGAGTCATGTGATGTGCATATTAGATTACTGCACTATGTGGTTCGAGTTAACAGTGTTGAACAGCATTATGAATTCAAAGGAATTGTTTTTTATGTCACTACTTTGTGCATAACTGACGCTTTTACTGTATACTGAAAGTGAACAATACAGAGGCTGAACAAAAGACAAAATAAATTGCTGCAGAAGATGAGAGAAAGAAAATTCAAGGAAGAATAAAGATAAGTAGGGAAGTTATATAAACAAAAAAAAACAGTTTTATGTTTGCTTGGGCGCAGTTTTCTAGATGTTTTAATCACTGGGACTATTAAAACCTGTGGTTCAAAACAGTGTTGCAAAGAAAAGAGGCCTTCACTGCTGGTTACATGTCCATACATGTCAGGTTTACATGTTTGAACATGAGTCTCTGCTGCCTATTTATGTCTCCTGCTGCAGTGGAGCTTTTAGCTTCAGCAGCCACCACATTCGTTTCTCTTTTTTTTTTTCCTGTCAGAGGAGAATTCCTTCATCAAGGGGACACAGCTGCTATATGCTTGAATTCAGTTTGTGTTGCACAAAAGAAGCAACACCAACATAGTTTGACAACATAAAATATACAAAAGCAGGACACAGAAGTTGAGCAGTTAAATGGCAGCTTGTACCTTACTAATGATTCAAAAAACAAAGTCCTGGTCCTGGAGGCTAGTAGCTGTGAGAGTGTAAAAGCTTGTAGTAGAGTTTAGGAGTGTATTATGAGTGTATTCACAAACAGAAAATGTTTGGGCCAGATGCATGTGTGTGAAAAGTGATAGAGCAAAGCACAGCCTCCATCTCCTGCTTCATCCTCTCGGTTAAATCTAAGTTTGTGCACCTTGGCTCTGATAGCGAAGTCAGTCTTCTGTTTGCATATTTTCCTATTTGTGTGTCTTTCTGTTTGTGCGAGTGACTGTCCTGACACGTTTCTCTCCAGCCACAGTCACTGTCACTGCAGGTCTTGAGCCGAAGAAGTCTCTGAGTGTTTCTGCCTGACTGGACAGCCTGTCGCCACATCTGTCACTTTGCAGAAAACCCTGTTCCTGATTCCCTTCGACCCCCATTGCATGTTTGTGTCTACATGTGTGTGTGTGTGTGTTCAAGGCACAACGTCACTGTATCACCCCTTCGCCTTGTACCTAGAAGTGTGTGTTGAGATCCTCAGCTTTTCTTTTCTGCAATAGTAGCCTTCATTGTAATGATATCCATCTGGTTCTTGACTAATTACTTTGTAGGTGTTATTCATAATTTTTCGAATTACATGAATCTGTACTTTGTCTAATCCGATTTCCAGTGAATTAGTAAAATCACTTCGTGGTACCTAGCAGCCCATATTGTCTTTTTTTTTTTTCTTTTTTTTACATGTAAATCCATATCTGCATGCATGTTCCGGGGGTCAAAGTAAACATATTTACTCTTAAATAACTGAGTATATATTGACAATGACTGTAAAACTTGCAAGGATCACTGCAGAATTAGTGACATGAGCAAAAAAAAATTAAGTACACAGTGTAGGAAAATATTTTTGCAAACTTTTTTAAACTGTAGGCACAAATAGACTAGAGATAGAAACTCAGAAACACAGAACATGTGTCCCGTGACTTGTTGAAGCCTGAGCACATGTAGACTCTCTTGTGTCCTTGAGTTTTGTACGTATAAGTGGTGTTTCAGTGTGTAGTCGAAGAGGATTACAAGAGTTGATAAGAGTGAGAAGGATGATGGGCAGATTATGATCAGCAGCCTGCATATGGGCTCCCTGTTTCTCAGTTTTTCTAACTTCGTAAACAGACCACAGTCATTATCTGAGGCTTTAATACCGAAAATGCCCCATATGTTCACATAAGATGCTAATATTTACATAATATGATAATGTTCTATAATACAGTCATAAGTTAACGCACACACAACCTTTTATTACATTTGCAAATATCCAAACACACCCAATATATTATAGAGGCACTAACTTAATTAACGCTCCTGCAGACAGAAGCACAGTGCAAAGTTCATTTGGGCTTCATACAGTAACTAATGCCATAGGCACACACACACACACACACACACACACACACACACACACACACACACTGGCTAAATGAATTAACAAACACAAACATGATGCCTGCTGGTGGGTCATGAATATATTAGCATAAATACTGACCAGACTTATTATTATTTATCAAATTAGTGCCTGCAAAAGCACACATACACACACATATACACACACTCATTCATGCACACACACACACGTGGCTCGCAAAGAAATTAGGTCAACAGCCTTGAATTGAGAGGAGTTAAACCTTATTATGTCTGATTAATAACACAACTGTAGTGCTTTATGTGTGTGTGTGTGGGGGGGATATTTGTGATAGTACATTTCTCTGTGTGTGTGTCCACTGCCTTGACTTCTTGACAGCTGATATTAACCATTACCACCTCAATGACTTTTTAATAGGAACTCATTTCCATATGTAATCTCAGTGTCGAGGCGTACATGTGTGTGTGTGTGTGTGTGTGTGTGTGTGTGTGTGTGTGTGTGTGTGTTCTAATGCCCTCGGCTCGTGGCGGTTCCTGGGGTCTCTGAAGCGTACGGGAATGAGATGTGTCCCTATAGCCAGTTTCTCAGCTCGCCGTCCTTTAATCCACACGCCCCATCAGCCATTCATCCTCCCCTCAGCTTCCACTCATGTGCCTTTAATGGCGCTCAGTGCAAGTTCATTATCTTGATAGACTGACATCAGGTCAGATCTGCGGACAGCGTCGATAATCTCGTTCCTACTCTGATATAATCCTCAGTAGCATACTGAAGCAATCACTTAATTCTGATTAATCAATACATTGACAAGCCTGATATTCTCTCAGATAGTTGTATTTGTATCACGTTAGACATCTGAATCTGAACTATTGTGACAGGTGCATCTTTTACTCAATTCTCCTGTTCAATTGCATTAATTGCTCATTAAATAACATTAAAGAGGGCAGATGACAAGGTCTGTTTATCGCTAAAACACGACTAATTTGCAAAAAACCCTTCTTGCATAATCTCCAATTTGACATCTATTATCTAACATGCACAGGTGAACCATCTGAGAACGACTAACATGTTACTGTAACAGGCCTGTGCAGGAATATTAGCATCTAGTTCAAGCATTGGAGGTGTTGAACCAGCACATCCATCCATCCATCCATCCATCCATCCATCCATCCATCCATCCATCCATCCATCCATTAATTTGACTGAGGTAAAGAACGCTATATTTGTTTTCTTTTTTTTATATAGGGATAGAAACAGAGAATAGTGTAGTGTAGATAGGCTTGTTTAAATCCAATGCTGATGATTTCTGCACGGATGTAGCATTGTTTCTTTCTAAAGATACTTTACATTTTACCATCAAATCAGGGCAAATTTCAATATTTCCCGAGTGAAAAGAGTGGGATCTGTACCAATATCAGTCATTTTTTTCCACAAAAAGGATGGATGCTTCCAAAGACATTATTTAATATTCAATTCATGTATATACAGATGAATAATTACAGCGTGAACCTACATAACCTGTCTTAATAAAATGTTTGGCTACTATGTGCCACAAAAGCAGCCTCAGTGCCTCACTGAATCTCTGGAACTCTTTTGGTGAGATAAACACCTTCTTCGCAAAGATATCCCTGCACATGGTGTTTTGATGATGGCAATGGAGAGCGTTGTGAGGTCCAAAACCTCACGGAAGTGTTCAGTTTACATCTTTTACATCAGACCATTGAGTGACTCCTCTTGGATGGAAGAGATGACTTCCATCGGGATAGCAATGTTTCATCAAAGGATAAAAATGATTATTTGGAACAACCTTTTATTGATTTGCAGTGACTCTTTCTTCTAAGAATCCAAGATCTACTAGCAAAATGCCCTAAATAGCAACACCACTGGATTCCCTCACTGTAGGTGTCAAGTGTTTTAGTTTTTCCTTTATTTGGCACCATAATAAAATTCCATAAGGCTTGTCGTGTTTTCATGCTGCACAAAGCAGTTTGAAGCATTAGTGATTTATTCTTTATTCACCTAATGCTAGCCGAAATTTTGCGTTTTCAGTTAGTCTCTAAGTGAATGTAAGAAGAATGAATGAACTCTTTTTGAACCTTTGCAGCAGACCAATCACTAACATCAATAATCTGCGTCTCCTGTAGTTCAGTGGAAGCCCCATCAGTATGAAGCGCTAGAGGCAGTTAAAGGACTGTTTCTGATCCTCCTTCTTCTCGTATGCTGCAGTCCATCTGCTTTGGAAGCTGCACAAGACGCTTCCTCTTTGACAACACAAACACACAAACACAGAATAGATGAAAGAGGGGCTCTAACTTCTCTCCTTGTTCCTGTCTATACATTCACACACACTGTATACCCTATATATAGCACACACACTATTCTTGGAGTCCCCTTGCCAATTACTTTTGATATATCCATACGTCTGACCCACATATGCATGTGGCATGTTGTTTTTATTCCACATACATTGAACGTGCACGTACGCACACACACATGCAGGCTTTGATATATTCAGACGTTTTGTCTTATCCACAGATGTGCACACGGGGTCACGCCTGTAGTTCACAAACTATGTGAAAGTAGGTTAACGCTGATGTGCTGCTGTTGTTTGAAGGATTGTGTAGGCTGTTTAGTAAAGCCGCGCGCACATACACACACGTGCACATACACATGCAACTCTCACACATGCGTGTATTTAGTGTAAACATGCCTGAGAGACGATATTTGCATGTATGAGTGTGTGTGTTGGATTAATCCATGATGATGATGCTACCTGCCAAGACACCCACACACCACATCAACAGTTGTTGCTCTAAATTAAGCTGCTTAATTACCGCAATTAAACTCTGTGTGTGGTGTTTGTGCACCAGTCGTAGTGTGTAAATGTGTGTGCTGAGGATTCAAAGAGTGCTTGTGTTTGTGCGTGTAGCTGCTTGCATGTGTGAAAATGCTTATTAGTAAAGTTTTCAGTGAGAGTTGATGAATACGAACCTAAAAAAAAAGTTGTTTTGATGGAAAATAGGAATTAAATGAAGTGACTTGGCGCACATTTACTCGTTATGTTGGGAAGCAGGGATTAAGGAGGGTTAAAACCAATTAAAATAATAATTACAGAGTTTGTATACTCTTTGAATTTTTAAATATGTTTCATCTGAAAATTTAGGAAAAGCAGATTCAATTAGTCGTCTTGTGATATAGATGATGTCGAATGATTCATTGCAATGCTAATAAATCCACTCCTGGAGAACATTCTTAAGTGCTCTGCAATATTAATGCACCCCTCTTCTTCTTCTTCTTCCTGTTCTTCCTCCAACAAATCTTTTCTCCTCATAGTTCACCCTCACCACACACAGGCTCACTTTTCTCTCTGAATCCAAATTCAACATTGAATTTCTCAAGTTGCTGTTGCTGACATCTGCCCCAGAGTTTCTTGCCGTCTAGTGGTGGATGTGGAGGCTCACAGTGCAGGCAGACAGCCAGAGGGAAGTGGTTGATGGGGGAGGATAGGGGAGGGACTAATGTGATTGAAGGTCAGACAGGCCTTCCAGTCAGTGGCGTTGCACCGATGTGTTGGATGGTTAAAGACGAGGTGTGTGCTGGGTGACCCGACAGCTGCATGTGCCCTGAGCACCAAGCGTCCCGGTTCGATTCGATCCATTTGCTGCTTCCCACGTTTCCCATCGTTCTTCACTGTAGCACTCAAATAAAGACTTGAAATGCAAAAATAAAGACAAACCATAAGAAAAAAATATTGTCTTGAAAAGGCTCTGGTTGGAAACAATATGCTCATGAAGTACAGAGGTTGAGTGTTGAGAGGCCACATTCCTTCAAGACAAGTTTAATTTGTTTTTTTACATATTCATGTTGAACAAATACTCCAAGAAACAGCTATTTAATGCAATCATGCCTCAGTTTTGCATGTTCCAGGGCTCTCTGTAGACGCATGAGGATCTCTACAGCTAGAAAAGTCATTTTAATGATTTTTTTCTGACCCTTTGAATCCCAGCAATGTGAGTCTTTTGCTCCTATGACATTTTTACTCACTGTGGGCTCATTTTCTTTGCAATACAAAGTCCGAAATCTCGATGGGAACAGCACAACATTGACTAGAAGTATAAAGAAGTCCAACATGTATTTTGTGCACAGTTATCAAGTTGTGCCACAAATCATCAAAAAAGAAAAAAACTTGGAGTTGAATTTCTATTTTTTATTTATTTATTTTTTAAATGAATCAACATTTTTCCAATTGTCATCTGAATATTTTCTGGTTTCTATGACAGTAAACTAAGTTTTTTTTTTGGACAAAACAGGAAATAAACAAGAAATCTGAAGAAACACGATCCACACTGTCACCATTTTAGAGACCAAACAGCTGATCGATGTGAAAACAATTGTTGTATTAAACATTTATCTGTGAAACTTTCTCAGTTTGTTTTTCACTTAAATGAAAATCTGACTAACAGAGCCTACACAGCCTGCAGTTGAGCCCAGTTCAGTGTAAATTGTTGTTACTGTTGAGTCACTTGTGGTTTCTCTGTTACACTGAGGAGTGTAGAAGTTTTTGTTTTTTACAGAATCTGGTTACTGCAAAGAATTTTTTTTCACGAGTCATGGGGAGTATAGTGGTTTTGATGAAATATTCCGATTTTAAGCTTAGATCTGGTTAATTTTTTGCAACATAATTGGAATTTCACCTCAAGATTAGTTCAAAGACTATTGGGAAGTTGATGGTTCTTTTGTTGTTAGAGTTTTTGGCTGGAAATAAATGGTGTAATTTTGCCTATTTTTTAACTGCTGGAGGGTTTTCAGGTTTAGAGTGTTAAAATACATAAATATGTTAGAGCTTTCTATTTTAATTTATAATATTAAAATATTCTTCTTGAAGGCATAATCACGCATTACGTTTTTAATGTGGGTCTGCTTTTGTCATACAAATACTGTTTTAAAACCACTCCCTATATGTGGTAATATTTCTAATTATGTGTATTCTCTCTTTTATTCCCCCGTAAATTCTTGGCCACGTGAAGACTGATTGCACATTATAGTAAACATATTGATTCATGTAGATGCTCATTTATTTCTGCAGGTACCAGTTGAGTGTTTGTGCATGTTTATTTTCTATGTTACTGGTCTCCATAGAAACCAGTATTAAGGAGCATTAAAAGGGGTCAAACTGTGTGGGCAGAGTTCGCAAACTTATGGTTGATTCATTAATTTGTGTTGGGTTTTTTTTCATCTTAGCTGATATGTTCATATTTTGCAGGTTTGTGTAGTCATGCACATCCTTAGTGGGAATGTTTAATAGATTTCAATTTATATGCACATGGATATAATCCTATTATACTGCCTTAAGTCCATATTTTCCATGACACTAAGCAACACACAGCTAAGCATGTTGTGTACATTAAGCTGCCATGAGGGAGGGTGTGTGTGCTCATAGTCTGAGGTGTATCTGGACATAGATTTACATCGTCAGGCTGTGAATTCCAATAAATCATTATCGGTCAAATACTGCAAAACTTTCAAAACAAATCAAAAAAACTTGACCCATGTTCACTTCTTTCTCTCTCGCTCTCTCTTTTATGTTCTCCACGTATATACCGTGACATGCTCTGCCATGTGTTGACTTGTGTTTTGAAAAATGGGTTTAATACAGTTTAATAGGATCATCTTTATGTGCATCTAATCTATAATCTGTTAAACTTGGTAGCCTGTGGCAGCCAATGAAAATGTATATCATGCTGAAGAGATTAAGATAAGTAGGGATACTGAGCCCATATGTATGTTGTATGGATAGAAGGTGACTTATGAGTCTGTATATACAGTACAGATAAACGGGGGACTTTACAAAAATAAAACCTGTAAATCTGCAGATTTTCTCATCTGTTAAAAAAAACATGTAAAACCTGTTAAAAAAGCAGCAAATATGGTCAAATATTGTAAAAGCATAAATTAATTTTTAAAAAATACTGATTTTGATGTGGACATAATAGTAGTAATACTTGAGGTAATGTGTATAAATTAACAAAACAAGGAATATCCTGTAAAATAATAGCTAAAAATGATATACCATTTTAAAATCTTTACTGGGTATAGTTTTTCTTAAAAATAGTGGTAAATATCTGACAAATAAATTTAAAAGTAAAATTAAATCACTGCTTTTAATAGATTTTTAACATTATTTATTGTTTTGGCCTGTTATTTTAGGGTTAATGTGTAAATGAGTACTTTTTGTGATTAGAAGGAAAAAAATGTAACAGTAAATTGTTTAAAAAAATACTATTTAAAGCTGTTAAATATATATATATATATATATATATATATATATATATATATATATATATATATATATATATATATATATATATATATATATATATATATATATATATATTCTGGAGTCCAAAAGTCGGTGACCACTTGTAGTAGTGTCACAGAAATGCAAATATGATTTGGTATTCTTATCTCCTGCTATTAATTTTACAGAACAGTGTCTAGGAGTTGAACAAACATTCTGGCTGGTATTCAGACTGTTGTTATTTATGTGTACGTTGCTAAACTAACCAACCAACAGGTGTAACATGAAAACGTGTGGTCGTGTTGCTCTGCTCCTGTCTCCTTTATGATTTCAGACCCTTTTACTGTTTCAACTGTGGCTTTTACTGAAACTCCCAATCACCTGAATCAATTGGTTCTGTCACGCTTCCAAGCAGCCACTTCAAAACCCCCATCGTCTTCTTTTCTGCTCTCGCTCTCTGCAGCTTTCTGTCCTTATAGGCAGAGTGAGGATACAAGGTCATAAGGAATCAGGCATGTAAACAGCTTAATAATATATAGAGGTCTGACACAGTAAGTGTAAAATGCAAATTTAAAGATGTCTAAAATTCACTTAACCTGCATAAACCAAAGCCACCGGTTCCCTTTCATCCTTGTCAGATGATAAATCTGTGTTGAGCAGGAGTTTTTCTAAAACATAAAAACACAAAGAGAAGCCAGAGAGCTGCAGTGTTGACTGTTGGACAAGTGCACATCATTACTGATGGTGCTATTCTTGGACAAAGACAAATGGAACCTCCACGTACATACAACTATTTCCTTTTTGTGCATATTTGTTCTATCGTTCCAATCCTGCGACCCCATTTGTGCAGGTGTGACTCTTGTTTTTAAAATATTTGCATCATTGCTAGCTGTTGTCCACCCCTTTCTGTGCTGTCTTGGCACTGCCGTGTCTAAATTAGTGAATGTTAATGGCTTTTTGGAAAGTGTGCAGCTCCCCGCCCTGGTTTATGACTGTTCTGACATCAAACTACATCACAAACTGACATGGAAAAAGGTCTGAGGTGAAAGTTTCTAATGTGAACACACACAGGTCAGTGCAGAATGGAAACTGATTCCTGTGTTTTTTATTTTCAGGGATTTAGCTTTTGTAAATACAGCAATGATGACACATTAACAAGGTTCAGATTTTGTTTATATGTTCAAATTCAGCGTTTTTTGTCTGCCTTTGATACTGGGGTCAGAAGCAGAGGTCAGAACAGAACAGCACCTCTTTAACTGGTGCACTTTTAGCCTTTTTCTTTATAAAATGCTAATTCATAAAATAAGTCATTTCAGGGCTGTTTACAAAGTGAAGTCAAGACCTTAACGTTTTATAAACAGTAACCCAATGGTTCCCTTTGATCAAG
The DNA here is from genome assembly GCF_022539595.1 of Amphiprion ocellaris. Taxonomy (NCBI): domain Eukaryota; kingdom Metazoa; phylum Chordata; class Actinopteri; family Pomacentridae; genus Amphiprion; species Amphiprion ocellaris. The sequence goes on from NC_072774.1 coordinate 24,391,691, forward strand.
CACTTGCCAAGAAGTGAGGGGAAAACCTCAGTGCATCTTGACAAATCCTCCAGCACTGTAAGAATCTTGCAGCATAACTAAGAGACGTTTCAGTCTCACCTGAGCAAGTTTTAACTGTAAACTTCATCAAAAAGTAATGTTTGAAGCCTAATTTTAAAAGTAGAGAGGATGAAGAAGTACAGGAAATGAGCCTGCACTTGGAATACGACGTCTTTAATATACAGTGGAATCTGGTCATTAAGGATAAAGGGAAGCTGATACAGGGAGAATATGTTTCATTTGCATTAGCATTTTTGATCAACTTGAGGTTTTTCAGAGTGAAAATAGGACATTCTGACATTAAGGAATTGTGGTAATTGATAAATTTTACAAAGGTGAAAGACACTGGTTGCATGGTCAAATGTAACTTCAATGCAACACCTTTCAGTGTAACTATATATGATGATGTTTCTGGACCAAATACAATAACTGCTGTTTTATTTGAATTTAGTAGAAAATTACAGATCTTCAAGGTTATTATTTTTTAAAGACGTGCGTGAATTTTTACTAGCTCATCCCCCTTCATATGTAAATATAGGTGGGTGACATCTGCATAGCAATGTGAGTTTATTTGGTGTTTTCTAACCATATGGCCTAAGGCGAGCATGTTTAAAGGTGAAATGTATGGAGTGTGTATGGAAAAGTCATCTCTGACACAAATCTGTATGACAAATATAATTTAAAGCAGAATAGTCTGAATATTTTCACCTTACTGGACTATCTTTGATTAAAACTTTTCACAGACGTAAAATATTATGCTGCCACAATATGTTGTCAATTATCTGGATTGTAGTGTTGGTTTTTAGAACTTGTTTTCTCACAAATGATGGCATGTCATAATATATTTTAACTATAATCAATTTACATCAGAATTAAATTATTTTATTGAAAAAATAAGCCACAGGTGGTACATTATCAAATTTCCAAATTTTTGTCGCCAGAGAAAAATGGCTTTTTGGAGACAGCCTTGACAAGCCTGAGAGACGTTTCAGCCTCTTTCTATTGCACATAAACCAACAGCAGAGGAAGCAGCTGGGCAGTTTGTATCAGAAGAGATAGAGAGTGGAGGGTGAACAGACGTTTCCTAATGGCTACCTTCCCCGCACGTTCGGCCAACAATAACACTATCGACACACCGAACACAAAGGGAGCGGAGAAGCCAACCAAAAGGGCAAATTGCTGGGCGGGTTAGTGAGTTTATCTGGAGATCTGTGTATAACTGTGGCCTTGAGTAAAACGTAACTTTTCCAAAGCATCACTCCGTTCAAAACATAATTAACACAGGAATCAAAAGAGTGAGCAGACAATACACAGCATCATGTGGAATCACAGGAATGTTGTTTTGGAGGGAACCAATTCAGCTCAGTTTGATACAGGTCTGGCCTTGCAGTAGAAGACACGGTGTTGAGCTGAAAATTACACTGTTGGTGTGTTGGATGCAGGAATAAACGTTCACTCCTGGGTTGCTGAGGATGCAGTCAGGGGCCTTGACTCCGGCAGTGAGATTGCCATAATTCAGCTGCTCTGGGAATTTACTGTCACCACCTTCCTTTATGCTGAAAAGATAAAATATATGACAGGTTGTGTATGAAAAAAAAAAAAAAAGCTTCATCAAATCAACAATGCTTTTTATTTTGCAAAACACCTCTTTCATTGATAGCAGATAAAAACATGGGCCTGCATGGGGCTTGACCTTTTGTGACGGAAGACTTTACTGAAACAGAACCTACATTCTGAGTAGAATAAATTGAATGAAGTATAAAATGATAAAGAATTTAATGAACTAGGATATTATTGAGTGTTGCACCAAGGTGAAATATGCTTTTAATTACACGCTGAAGCAAATGAGTATCACATCTTGACTGCATTCTTGTTCAGTGTGTGTGTGTGTGTGTGTGTGTGTGTGTGTGTGTGTGTGTGTGTGTGTGTGTGTGTGTGTGTGTGTGTGTGTGTGTGTGTGTGTGTGTGTGTGTGTGTGTGTGTGTGTGTGTGTGTGTGTGTGTGCATGTGTGTTTGTGTGTATTGGATCTGATCTGAACATGTGTGATTGATGGATGTTTTTGATGGAGTTTTTAGACGCGAGTGGCTCCAGAAATCATTAGCGCATCTTAATGTCAGCGATGATGAGCTTTGGAAACTCTTTCATTCCACTCCAGACAATTACACTGTCATCATTTTTAATCTATCTGGCCCATGTGCACCTTTAAACGGTTTATGTCGCGCACACACACAGACACACACACACATGCACTGTCCAATTAGCCAGACATCATCTTTGCTGTCTGAATGACCACATGCATCTTTCTGTCTGTCTCTGCACAGCTAATGATAATGATGGTTGTGTATTTCCTGCTTTCTGTGTGTGTGTGTGTACTCAGTCTTGTGCCGCCACGTTTTGCAAATGTATTTTTGTGAGCCTGCATGATATAATATGTCTCAACACATAGCTTAAGCAGACACTCAACCATTTCCAGACCTACAGCCAAATGACAGTTCGATCATTAAGCTCCAGCGCTGAGCGTTGCTCTAATTTAGCATGAAGCCGGTAGATCAGTCCCCTTTTTGCTACACGTGACCTTCACTTTCCTGCAAAGTGTGTTTACAAGACGAGTATTTTTAATACTTGTTGGTGACTGTCATGAACGGGGTTCTACTAAAGCCTTCAGGCGTTTATGCAATGACGACAGGAGCCTCAGAAAATTGGTAAAGTGATAATAGTTTGTAGCAGTTTGTAGGTTGAGTTTTGATATTTAAGCATAAATAATCAACTCTAAACTAACTTTTTACACTTTGCATTTTAATTTAGATGTACTAACACATAATTTAGGTGCAACTTCGTTGTTATTTTACATTCACTTCGGTATTCTCTTTGCAAATCTTGTCAGTTTATTGTAAACTGGAATAAAAGTACAGATATTCATGTCTTTTTTTAACATTTCAATTTGGAACTTTGACGATTTGACAAAAAATAACTTTTCCCAGCCACGCTTTGGCTGCATTCTTAGCAGTCAATGCAATGAATATTTTTTATCATATCTCAGTGTTTCATGAGTGTAACCCAGGTTTATTCCTGAAGCTAAAATGTACTTGTCCTTGAAATACCTCACATTCAGACTATCGGTAGATGATACAATTTCCTGATGTTCACTAAACCTGACACATCCAGGAGTAGATGCTACAGTTTACCAGTTTTACAAAAATGCCTCACATGCATCAGTTTATGGTAGGTAGGCAGCCGTGCATAAAGAAGCCACTAGTCCCCACTCAGTTACTGCAGATTATTATTATTAAATTATATAGTTTTAAAAGGGTTACATAAGGCATTCTAGTGTCAAATTTACATAAGACCAAACCAGACCAGTAAGATAAAGAATTAAAAGAGGACTTCAGACCAACAACTGTGTAAAGTACCGAAATAAAAGCTCTGATTTTGAGGCAAACATAGTGATGATTATCTTTAAAAAATGAAAAAGAAGAAAGAATTGTAGCTCTCAGAAAGTCCAGATATGATGAAATAGCTGCGACGATAATGTTAACCAAGCCAGTCAAACATGGATTATTTTGTAAGCATGTTATGATCACTGAAATGTAGATTATATAACCACCAGAACAGAGGTCTAAATCAGATATTTCCCCCAGGTTTCAGTCTACAGGTTGTGCATTCATTACCTTCAGTAGGTGAGGTTACCTAGATCTAATTAGTGAAATGTAAATGTGAGATTCCCCAAAGTGTAACAGCAGCTACAGTCACAGGAAAGAATGCCCACATGGGAGGTGCTGCTCAGGGATGCACAGGGCAGTTTGTTTTCTGATGCGATGCAACACAGTCATGTCAGATTAAATGCTGTTATGAGGAAAAAACAATGTAAAATGAGTTTAAAAGTGTGCTTAATTCTGAATATTTTTTGTGCACATTGCAGAGGGGGTGTGTGAGATCTGGCTGACCAGTGAGGATACCGGTGCTTACGGTAGAGACATCGGGACCGACCTGCCGAAGCTGCTGTGGAGACTAGTGGAGGAGATTCCTGAAGGAGCCATGCTGAGGCTGGGGATGACCAACCCACCTTACATCCTGGAACACCTGGAGGTAGACACAAAATACAGACACACACACACGCATGTGCACACACAGACGGTTTCCATAATTTCAGATGACATAACAATGACTTCCTGGAGATTTCCTATAATCCAGCTACTAATATCCTTAAACCAAGTCTTCATATTAACAGTCCTTTAATCCTGCAAAACGGCATAGAGTCCAGCATTATGTCCCCACAACATGAGTAATATAGTCTCACACACTCTCCACCCGTTTCACCCAGAAGTCCCATCAACGATAATAATACCTCGGTGATAAATAAATGTAAAATCCTTGAGCACTCCAGACCTTTTCTTTTTCACATCTCCTTTGTTTCCCTCCTGATGGTCTCCTGTGCGATCCCTTTCTGGGAACAAACAATATTGCATTGCTTAGATTTAATAAACTAAATGCCTTTCTGTTTTGCTTACTAAGCAGTTAAGCGGCAGCACTCGTTTTCCACTCATTAGTTCATTCTCTTCTTTCCCTAATGAGTCAATTAAGGTCCATTGTGTCCTCTTTAGCAACCTCATTTTATCAGTCATTATTGTCTTCCCTAATGGAACAATGGACATTGTTATCCCTCCTCTCTCTTTTCTCTCTACTCCTCTTTCTCTCTTTGTGTTTTTACATGTCTGTGAGAATTTTCTATCATTTAAATCTGTTTTTTTAAACAGATTTTCCTCTTGTTTTTTTGAATTCTTTGTTTCCAGATGTGTTAGACTAACAACAGTAACGCATATTATCACCATTTTCCACCAGCAGCTTACAATAGACAGCAAATAATCGTACATAGAGTAGAAGAAGAAGTTAGAACAGAGAGGCAGAAAGTGTGCTGGATGCAGAGAAGATATCTATTCAGAAATTCTCTTTTAATTGACTGAGAAAAACCCTCTTTCATCCATATATTTTATGTTTGTTTTGTTTTGTTTTTTTCATTTTATACCTGGTTAAGATATTGTCTTTTCTGTACACTGGATGAGTGAAAATAAGTAGTCAACTCCACTGTTCCATTTTAACCTGCATTGCACTGATTCAGACTTTCAGAGTTTCATACGTAACAAACCAAAAGATCCAATACTGCAGTTTATGACTTTTTCATTAAACTTAAGAATTGATTTCAGGTTTGAGCATGTGTTGCTGCATTACTCTAAAATTACATCTTGTTATTGTGTAGCATGAATTAGTTTTACAGAATTTGAGCAGAATAACAGTTTTTCCACAGAATAAAACCTCTAAATATGCATCTTTGACACCTGGGGATGAGTTTTTAGGGGTTAAACCAACAACAGGAAAAAGATTTTAAAATCCTTGAACAGAGACTTATCAATGCAAACTTTCAAAACAGAAAAAGCTGCAAATCTTTAGCTAAGATGGCGTCTGTCCTTGATTTGCAGCAACAGAACTACAGAGATGTGAATTTGAAGTTGTCCTCAGTAGCTCATTATTCACCTAAGCATTGATACCCAGAATTCAGCCAGTGGCTTCTTTGTGAATCAAAATTGCAGCATCAAGCATTTAATGAAGAATCACTCTTCTGTACCAGACATTACTCACAAGATGGCACTTTTCACTGAGAAGGACTTGCAGCTCACCCTTTGAATCATTGTTTTCTCACTGTAAATTACCCAACAATGTAAAAGCATTGAAGTTATAATTTGCGAGATCAACAGTTTTCTCATCAATATTTCTATTTATTCAACAGAATTTTGCAGAACTTTTACCTGAGCGGCTGCTGATGTCCTGTTCCTGTGGACAACAATTTTTTTCAGTATACGGTATAGCAGCTACTTTTGAGCAACATCAGCTTTAAATTTAGGTCATTATGCTCGAAAAGCTTCAATATTTGGATAAATTGATCCTCGGACTCCAGAATTTTGTGCAAAACTCATGTTATTCTAACAATAGCTGAAAGAGCTCCTTGTGATATCTCCGAGTTTTTGGCTTTTTCAGTTCAAAAAACATTCAATGGAGTTGAGGACAAGAGACTGTGGAGGAAAACCCACAACTATAAGCACTTCATGGTCTTCTTCAGTCTTCATGTAGTCCTTGTGAAGCTTTGACATGTGTTTGGGATCATTTTCCTGCTGCAGAATGAATCCTTCCGCACAAAATTGCAACCCAGACTGTAGATGTACTTGGTCAGGTTGGAGTTGATCCACCACCTCGACCTAAATAGTCCCACCACTACTGCTGGTGGCAAGTCTTTCTATACATGCACACTTCTGTTACTGCAGCTACACATCTCATACTTTTCGGTAAATCGGAAAGTTTTCCAGTTAATCGTCCTTAAATGCCGGTTTGTTCTGAGCCTACTTCGAGCATTTGGTCCTTTTTCCTCAGAAGTAATTCAGTCTTGTTCCGTTTTGTGTGCACTTTATTCAACTTTTCTGTGCTGTTGTTATTAATGTAATTCCACTCTGCTAAATATCTTCATCCTACGGTTTCATTTAGCAGACACTTTTATCCAAAGTGAGACCACACAGCCTTCTTTTGCTGGTACTTTTGTTGATTGGAGCCTTGATTTTTTTTTTGGGCAAATTCTGCAGCAAAGTCTCCTTTAGAAATCTCCTCTTTGTAAAAGCAGTACCTGCAGACACTTTGACTTAGTTCTGAGGCCGTTATTTACACCATCACAATGCTACTTGTTAGAGTTATGATCAATGCCATAAATGTGGTTGAATGTGATTCAGTCTCCATCAAAGTCTGCTAATGAAAGAGACTGATTCTTCTGATTTTACTTAGGATTTTTGACTTATTTATCAGTCCTCTTTTTACGCCCTACTTTTCCATAGAACTGCAGTTTTCGACCCTGATGAAAATAGTTCGGAAAAAGTCGAGGAGAAAGACATCAGCGTAGAATGTGAGGACACGAAGGGCAGAAACTGGGAGATTTTAACCTAGAAAACCGAAGTGAAACACAAAAGTTTCCTGAAAAAGTTCACAACAGATACTATGAATCAAACAATCGAGGATGATAGGGATCACAGATGAATGAAATGAGGGCAGAAATTTAAAAAGAAAAAGAAAAAAAGGGGGATGACGGCCCGGGGATAGAGACGAGGGGTACGAAGGAGCGAGAAAAGTGCTGTGGGAAGCAGCGATGGAGGTTGTAATTAAGCAGGGGTTAATGGAGGTGGCTAATTGTCCCCCACATGTATAGGTAGGCTTTCTGCTTGGCTACATTACAATTAAAAAACCACCCTCCTAATGATAGGGAATAACAATTAACTGATAATTAGAAATATAGCAGGAAGACACACCAGCTTGTGTGTGTATGTTAAGTCATTTCATATGCTAGCAGCCCTCTTATTGTTAACGTCCATGCCTTGAATTGAATTATATCTCTTTTGCTTTAATTCCTTAGTCAATTAACCTACATAAGGAGAGATAAGAATGGTCTTCTTTAACTTATCATTGTCTTTTGTTACTCCTGTCCCCTATTTACCCTTTATCCTATCCCCTCCTTTCTTTCCCCCTCTTTACTTCTTTTTCTAGTCCTACTTATTAAATTTCTTTATCATGTCAATGATTATTAGCTCAACATCTAACAGACAAACTATTCCAGAAAAAAAAGTCTGAAAGTTTTCCTTGAAGCTGTCTTGTTTTTATTCGTCTTTTCTCCCACTGATTCATATTTTACTCTTCCTGTTCTTCTTGTCATTGTTTTAACTTTGTTCATTTCCCTCCACCTTTAGCTTCTTGTTTTTCTCCTCCTTAATCACTCTCTTCTTTTCCCTCTCGTGTCCCATTCACACCGTGATGACGGTAATCACTCGACACTCGATGACGATGAATCTCCAAAGTGTATTTGTCCTTCATCTGAAGTAAAGGCCAGATGATATCCTGCTTACTTTTCCCCTGAACAACACCGGTACTTATATAACAGCATCATTCCGAATGGCTGTGATTGAAGCTGAAAAGGCCAAGTAACTTCTCCACTACCCCGTTAAAGATCAGCCTCTCTCACACGTTCTCACAGATCAACGCTTTCACTCTGTCGTCTTCTGTCACACAATTTCTTCCTCCGTGCAGCCTTTTTTTTTCTCTCTTTCTTTTTCCTGACAGCCTCATAGCACCATTTGCTGATTGGAGCAGTTAAAGGCCCAATCGCCCCTCATGGGCCACTTCTCTCTGACATTTTAGTTGATTGCATTGTGCTGTCACTGGTTCCTTTTTGAAGAGCTGCACATAAGAAATGTCTCTAACAATGCTGCTTTTTTTTGTTTTTCATTTTACCTTTATGTTTTTTTTCCTGCTTCCTCTTCTTCGGGCTTCATATTTTTTGAGCTCAGCATTCTTTCTGACTGGTATCTGATCATCTAAGGTATGTGTGCACGCTGATAGCTGTGCATGTGTGTGATTGAATCTATCATGGTAGCAGAAACAGCAAATGAGGTGTGAAAGTAGGCTCCTTGTACGCAGCAATCAGTCAGGCTAAGATGAATGAAACGGGAGTCGTCCATTAAACATCCCCCTCATCTCAGTTTGACCAACATCAGAAACATATTCATTCAGTCTCGCTGCAGTTTGTTCTTTGACACAGCTTTCAGTGAAAATAAAGAATGATCTGACTTTTCGTTTACTTAATATTTCACTGAAAACAATAAATCCCAACGTTCTAAATTTGAGAAGAAGAACATAACATCCTTCTTTATTCTTGTTTGTTGGTTTGCATCCAGTTTCAAGCAAACTTAACTTTTTCTTGCACAAATTACTTAAAAAACTGAGTGAGATTTATTTTTAAAAATGTTTTACTCCACCCAAACAAGACTTGTCCAATCAGATTCCACATGTAGCAACTGGTTCATTTCCATCCAAGGCCCCTTTTTAGATTTTTTTTTTATGAATTATATTATGTTGGTCCTTAAAGGTGATTATTGTCTGATGAACTATGAAACTGAACATAACCTGTAATATTTAATCATTTTATTTCATTGTTTGTTTCTATATAAATCTGACAAGAAAAACAAAATATACTTCTATAGTTTGTTGTTGTTCTAGCTCCAAGCCAGATTTTAAGCAAACTTAACTCTTATATGCACAAATTATTAAAATAACTGAGTGAGATTCAAGTCTTTTTGTACACACAAACCATACTTAAAACATGTCCAATTAGATTTTTTTTTCAGTATATATTATTCCCAGTGAGATACACAGTTTTCCTTTTTGTAGACACCATTCCACAATAGTTTAAAATGTAGTTTAAAGTAAAATATCATGTTTTCTGAAGCAAATTAGATTTTTATCTAATCAAAAATGCACAAATTTACTATAATTTCCACAACAGAATTCAAAATTTTGCATGAAATCAGGTTCCAGATTCTTGTTTCATTTTGTTGAAATATTAGAGTCAAATGTTTTTATACTCTCTACTTAAAATGTTTTAAAATTCAAGCTACAACTGATAAATGAACAAATACTTCTGTAAAAGCTTTTAGACTATAGAGAGGAATAATAAAATAAAAGTCTGGTGTATGTAAGTGTTGTTAAATAAAGATTTCTCGCTCAAAGGTTTTCTTTTGAAACCTATTTACAGGTGAAGCTTTTAAATAATAGATATCAACATTGAACCTCCCCAGTTTATTACTTACATTTGTCTACTATGCAGCGTAAACAATAATTCACAACTTTAACCAGAGAGTAGGTTTTGTATCTGTATTTTTCTTCTAGAATGAAAAGATTCTAAGAGATACTTCAGAGGCGACAGGCACAGTCCCACCACCATTTTTGATTCATGAAGCAATTTTTCAGGGTATCAAATATTAATTAAGATAATGATCACATAACATATAACAATACAGAGAAAGGCGTGAGCAGTTGTTCTCTGCTGGTTTAGAGTAGTTATTGAATAATGAATAATGTGGTTTTAGTCGTCATTTGAATGCATGGAAGGGTTAACATTTTGCAAAAACATTTTACCGTTATCCTAAAAATGCATCTGTTTATTGTTTTGTTGTATTGCTTCATGTTTTATTTATAAGTTAGCATTATTACTCCGCCAAGGAGCGGTGTAACTATGACAACAAGTGAACACTACGTCAGCTGCCTGCTGACGATCACATGATTGCAATCTTACTACAAATTGACCACTGCGGACTTATAGGGACTTATCCGTCGGAAATAATACAAGGAACAATTATTTAAATTTTTGTGGTGTTTCTGAGTCCCATCAATTCCCACCACCCGCTACATATTTAGGTCACATGATTCGGTATCCGTACATAACGTATACATGCACAACACATGCCTGTGCTCAGCGCAAGGTCATTTTGTTTGTGGGTAGATCTATATTAAATGGACACATTCTATGTTGCCATGGTTTCTGCCATGAATTTTTTCAAGATGTGAAATGATATGACTGAGCAGCCTTGGCGGAGTACTGCGCTCTCTGAGTGCTTTTCTTGGTCTGGATGTAGCAACCAGCTAATTTCCATCCATTTTAAAATTTTATTAGAATCAGCGTGTATCAGCCATGTGGATCCTTGAAGGATGCTGTTAAAGGTGATCATTTTCTAAAAACTATGAGGCTAAGCATGATCTCTAATCATTTTATACATTTTGTTTGGTTGCTTGTTTCCAGAAACTGCAAAATACCTGTAGCAAAATGAAAATTCTTTGAATTGGCTGATTTTTAAACCCTGAACACGTGCAGAAACATACTGAGACCATCTCCTACCTGCACACAAAAGCAGCCGTATTGAAGCTCACAGCCTCTCAAGCCATTTTCATTTTAATGAAGCCTTTGGGAGCCTCCTCACATTAGAGGCCTAATGTAGCATTGTGTGAGCGACCCAGACTGAATGAGCGCTCACTCTAAAGCTTTCCTGAAGCGCCTTTTAAATTATGACTCCTGACTTAATGCAGGGAATTATGTGTTCTGGGTTCTCATGTGGAATTAGGAGTTCTGAAAGATGAGGATTTAAATGCCAACTGACTGTGTGAAACTGTGCATCTCAGCAGTGATGTATGTTGTGGCTTTTAGACACATAAACAAGATGCAATAACATTTACTCACATACTGGTTTCATGCATATTGTGTCTTTGTTTGACTTATCATGCTGTTTGCATCCCCGAAAAGCAAACTTTGGTTTCAGCATTAAGAGCAAACGGTTGGAAAAATGACTAAATGCTTGAAAACATTACAGCACTATCATTTCTCCCAGCTCACAGCGTGATATTCAAATGCTACTCGTGCACTTAATTCCTATTTTACTGTGCAATACATGGATTTCATGTGTGCCGTGCGGGGTGCTGCAGGCTCTGTGAACCCTCCAGGGAAAATCAAGAGCAGCCTGAAGTGTTTGAAATGTTCAATACCGCTGGGATCTCAGTTGTTCTTTCTGCTACTGAATACAGTTCCATCAACTGTTTGTGTGTCAGTGCACACATATGGAGACGAGACCGACTGTCCTGGGAATCACTTGTAGAATCATTTTCTTTACAGACTCCCCAGAGTGAACCCTGCTAATATGTGTATACTTCAATGTATGTTTCAGAGGCCTTGTTACACATTATATGTGATACAGTACACTCCTAGTCATGTAGCCACTCAGATTTTAAGGACAACAAGCCTCAACTTTCAAACATTATCGCAAAAAAAGTAAAACATGTCTTTCTGTATTATTATTGTAATTAAACATTTTTCTTGCCTTGTGTAGCTCCTCCACATCAAGGCTGTTGTTGCATTTAGAGATTTATAGTGTTGGCATTTTAGCAATTTCAAGTGTACTTCATTTTGTTTTCTTTCTGTCTTCTTGCCAGTTTTGAGTTTGTTTTTATTTATTTTTAACAAGTGGTGACTTTTCTCGACTTCTTTCTTGTTTACAAAAGAAATAAATTGAATACAAGCCTTAAAATATTGCCATTATTTCTTAAATTCCACTTCTAATTCCTTCTCTGTAGTGCCAAACTTAGTTATTTGATCCCCAAGTGTTGTCAAGGCAAAGACATAGTGCTGCACTGTTTGGAGCAGAGTGCAATATATGAAAATATTATTCAGTGTGTATGTATGATGTTTAGGTTCTTTATTTCCAAATATCTACATAGAATCTCTATAGATGTTTTGACAGCAGTGTTGCTCTTTCTGTGTTTTCTCTGTAGTGTTCCAGGTGCAATCAGCCACCCATAAAATCAAAAACTGCACCTAGTTTAACCTTCTTGTGCAGCTATACAGCGCTCCAAACACTTCTGCAACACTCTCCCTGGAAGTCCGATTTTGTAAACGTGTCAAGCGTCATCTGTGATGCTGACTCTCAGAAACAGCGACTCTTCAAATTGAATTTCATTTTAGGAAAGAAAAGGAAACCACAGGGAGGTAATGTAGTGAGGAGGGCAGGTGCAGAGCGACTATTGTGTAGTTGTGGCCAAAAACCTTTGCATAATCACCACGCTGTGAACACTTTGGAGAACCCGCTTGCCATAGCTCAGGTCATTTTCACCAAATGTTCTCTCTCAGGCACATCAGGATATTGCAGTAGAAAACAAAGGGACTAATTCTTATGCACGTCTCTATGAATTCGGATGAAAGCAGGTTTTCCTGGTGCACTTTTGGTCCGACTTGTTCAGTCTTGGAAACTTCCACTGTAAAAACTGCACTTTCTTCCTCTGGTAGTAGCTGTGACCCACATCACCACAGATGATCATCAACATGATGTCTGCCTCATCCTGGACGTTTGCTGACACAAAATGTGACGTTTTCTACTCTGATCCACAAGGAAATCACAAATCCTCACAAAAACCTGTGTGACTCAAATCTTGCTATTGATAGCGCAGTGTAGCGTGGTTTCCTGATTTGTGTCAGTTACTGACATTTGACAAATAATGATTTATAATAAATACATCCAGTATTAAACAGGCCCAGACAGACTGTGTTACATCGAACTTCTCCTTTCTGGCCTGTTTTTACCACTTTTCTGAAATATTTCATTTTCTCTCTGTTTGAATCAAACCATGAATTCAGGCAGAAAAACAAAATTCTACAGAATTTTACTTGACTGTGGATGTGACTCATTTTGGATTTCACAGATTTTCTTCCAATATTATTTGTGCGACACTTCTAATTATTAACTTTTTGACCTTCCGAACAACACCAGCACAGATGATTTGATCCAGATCGATCCTGACTTTCTGCAGCCTCTTCAGGGAGAACCAGCCAGAAACATGTTTATTAACCCACAGTTTTCATCCTGCAACATGCACCAGTATGTGATGAAACTCACGCAGAAATCACATGTTTTGTGCCTCCAAATACTAAAAGCGAGGAGGGAGGGACTGATGAAGAGAGCAGAAAGCAGCAGAATATTCCAAAGGAATTTACAGCACCGAGCTCACAGCGAGACACATTTTTTGTCTTTACAAAGAGGGAAGTGGGAAGGCAGTGTGAAAGGATGCAGGCTGCTTGGAGCCAAATCATCTTTCATCTCCTATTTTTCTCTTTTTTCCTTATGTCGTCTTTTGAGGGCTATCTGATTTACAGGGAGCGATATCAGATCCTTTGAGCTAATCCAGTTAAGATAGATCCTCTCTGGTTTGTGTGTCTATTTGAGCCAATCAGCCGGAGATGAAAAGATTGCGCGTCTGTTTGTGGGAATGAGACATGGACTCGGTGGAAAACAGAACGAGCGGGGACTAGTTAGTGTCGCTTTAAAAGTGATTAAAACTAAAACAAATGAAAATAAAAAGAGAACACATGCATCTCCCCTCAATTGGTGTGTTTAGGCTTTATTGACTTGTGCTCATCACAGCATCATTTTCACTTTAGACTGTCAGTAGCAGTGAAAAAGCTTTAACTCCACAGGGATCTGTAGCTAGAGATCCATATCAGTGTGTAATGGCTGGGCGGTGGGATGCACATGATAAATGGCTTGTGTGAGTGAAAAGTCTTCCTCCTATAGGTTAATCCTCAGCTGTAATCAGGAGCGCCCTGCTAGTCAACCCAGCATGCCGTCTGTTGAGAGCCCATCTAACCCTGCAACATGCATTTATTCACCATCACTGACAGCGGATCTAATCACACTGGAGTAACATATTATATAGATAATACAAAGGCACGCCAGGATGCACTAAAAAATACCCTGCAAGGCTGGGCAATGTCATTTCCATTTAAGCACAAATCAACTCATTGTGCTTGGTGTAAAATGCACAGCACAACAAATGTTAATCCTGAGCAACTAGAAAGCTTCCACAGTTGTGTCATTTAGCAGGCTTTGAAAGGATTATGTTCAAATGTGCTCGTCGTGACCTGAACATGATAGCTTTCATCGATCAGACTCTACAGGTCAATTCTGCAAAACGGTATCAAATCTAAACTATGTCACTGAAGCCAAGTGCAAACTTAAATGCTTACAGTTTTCACTTAACCCTCTAAATCTCAAACTGGCAGTTTTTAGTCACTGTGAACTCACTTTTTACTACAATATAAAGTCATGCACCTCCATGAAGTGGATGTAGGAGAGAGAACTCACGTGTCTTTTGTGCAGTTATGCCGTAAGTCGAACTTCTATGAATTATTTTATATGAATTAAGAAAACCCGGAGTCAACATTTTTCCAAGAGCCCACAGGTGTTGCAGTGCACATTATATTTATTTTACTCCTTACATTTTTAGTTCGTTTCAGTACTTTTTTTGCTATCTCTGTGTAAACACTGCCTGCAGTTCCGCCGAGTAGTGGCTAAATTTTGGTCACGTGATTGTTGGTTGCAACTGATTAAGCTATGACTTCTTGTTTTTGCACAGGAACACAGATTGTTTTTGTTTATTATGAAATCTGGGGTAAACTGTCTTTTTTTTTTCTTTTTAGTAAATTTTCATATCAGATATGCAGTATAAATATCACAATTTTCACTGAAATTTGGTTCCCAACTAAGTGAAAACTTAAATTCTCACAGTTCTCACTTCACCCTCTGAATCCCAAACTGGCTGTTTGTTAGTCACTAATTTTTTTTTACTACAGTATAAAATCCTGCACCTCCATGAAAGTAGAAGTAGAAAGAACTCAAATGGGAAATAAATGGAAGTTGAATTTCTATTATTAATTTAACCTGGAAAAACCTGGAGCCAACTTTGTTCCAAGAGCCACAGACGTTGCAGTACACCTTTTACTTCTTACATTTTTTATTTGTCAACATACTTGTTCATACTTAAACACTGCCTGCAGTTCAGCTGAGTAGTCCCTAAATTTTTGTTACATGATTGTTGGTTGCAACTGATTACATTATGGCTTCTTGTTTTTGCACAGGAGCACAGATTTACCATCAAATTAGGTTCAATTTTTTGAAAATGTTCATATCAGTCACACAGAATAAACATGACAATTTTTAGCTCTTTAGTTAAAGAACCATCTGAAAGTTGATATTCAGTCAATGCTTTCTGTTTTTGTATTTTTCTAGCTTTGATAAATGGTGTAGTGTAATTGATTTTTGATGCCAGAGGTAAAAAGATCTCACTTTTGAAAGGCTCATAAAGACAAAAAACAGCACCTATGTGATTTTAGAAGTGCTCATGTAGTGCAAAACTGGTTGAGTGATTGTGATATTTTGCAGCTCTTCATTTTAAAGACCTTGAAAGCAGACATAAAGTATACTCAGTAAATTCTCTGCACAAAGTATCATTATTTCATTGATCTACTGTTCAGTCAAACGCTCAGGAACACATTTAAATCCGTGCTCCTGTACAGGTCTTTCTGTCTCACACTCACACGTGCAGCAGACTGATTTCTGTCACCAATCAAGCTCCATTTTTCAACCAAATTAATTCTTTCTAATTTGGAGCTTCCAGCGGTCAACCCCCCGCGGTGCTGCAACTGTGTGTGTGTGTGTGTGTGTGTGTGTGTGTGTGTGTGTGTGTGTGTGTGTGTGTGTGTGTGTGTGTGTGTGTGTGTGTGTGTGTGTGTGTGTGTGTGTGTGTGTGTGTGTGTGTGTGTGTGTGTGTGTGTGTGTGTGTGTGTGTGTGTGTGTGTGTGTGTGTGTGTGTGTGTCTGCGTATGAAGCCGAGAACGTTCTACAATAGATCCTAATTGAGAAGACGGACTGCAATCAGCACATTCTTGTAGGAAATCATTAAATCATTTCTTCCTCCCCTCTCCTTTTCTTTTTCTCCTTCTTGTGGTGATTAGCGTGGCGATGATAGCATCCTGATTATGTCCATCAGAAAAATCTGACATCTGCGCTCTCTCCACTTCGTTTACTGAGGAAATTAAAGAGAGAATGAAAGAAAAAACTAAAAACTTGCCAGCTCTCTGCTAATTAATCAGGCTGTTAAAATGCAGTTTTCGTGGTAAAAGTGTAGAATCTGCGACATTAATATGTACAAACCGCTGTCCAGTGTTTCAACTGGAAAATCCAGTTTTCATACATATACATTTTTTTCCAAACATCTCAATATAGTATCATATAATTAATGCCATTTAGCAGATAATATCCAGAATTTTGCTTTGTGATTTGAGCTATGACAAGTCTGCAAACTCATCTATTTCTATTATTATTATTATTTTTATCTTCTATTTTTACGATCTAATTGATTTTTAAACTTTACCCTTTGTTTATTCACTTATTTATGTTTTCATTCTAGTTATTTACTACTATTATTATCATTTTAGCATTGTGTTTATGGTTTTACCCTCTGTTTCTTATATTCCACTCATTCTGTTACTCAGGTGTGGCATTTTATTATTGTATATGGTATACTCATTTATTGTGAGAATCTTTTACTGTGTTTTTCCTGACTATCCTTCTTTTCTTTCTTGTCCAGTTTGTAAAGCACTTTGTAAACTCTGTTTTTAAAAAGTGCTACATATATAAAGATATTATTATTATTATTAATATTATTATTAAAATCAAGAGAGATTTCTTGAACAAAGCCTCCTGCCAGCTTCAGCCTTTAGTCTCTTTGTTTTTTTCACATTTTTAACAACTTTAATAGTAGAGTTATATACTTAAATCCTGCTTTTAGTATTATAGAAACTCCAGAAGCTACAGCACTCGGGTAATTGTATAAAAGGTACAAAGTGACTCACTGAGTTAATTATAGACTTGCTAAATCTTTTTTCCCTCCCGCTTCACCATTTTCATGTGAAATGGGGACCGACATGCTTCAGTAAAAGCTCTTGACTTTTCACACATAAAGGGCCCCTACTGGAGCAACCTTGACTCCTTGACCTTAAGATCTTTTTGGTGTATGCGCTGAATTCTCAGAGCCGCTTTTTCTTTTATTTTGATGATATAAAAAGGAGAAATGAAAAAAAATAAGAGAAAGCGGCAGTTTATTGTAGAAGGTCTGAAGTGAAAGGAGGCAGGAATGTTGATGGAACCTTCGTTTTATTCAGAGCCAGCAGCTATCATTCACCACAGATTCAGCTTCTACCACCTTTGGTACATTTCTATTGACTAAAACTTGCACTCGCATGAAAATAATTGTTGCGGTTAAATATTTTTGCTTTAAATTATTGACTCATGGACTTCTTCTTGTTAGGAATTTGTACCGTTTTGTCCACTATATTTGACAGGTTAATTGCAAATGTTTGCACTTACAATAATAATTAGTAGGATTTGTGCTGTGGTGCTTGAATATGTGTTTTACCATGTTATAGTTTTTAAGTTACACACAACCCCAATTAGTCTGTTGTCACTCATTCTGAGGACACAGATGAAAAACAGCAGTTTGGACTCAGATTTAAATGTGAAACATGTAGAAAAATCTGTGAATTTTACTGCTTTCACCTCCTTTTCTTACCACACAACCTTTTTTTTCCTTCCACTGGGTCTCATCAGGAGATGGCGAAGATTTTGAACCATCCGCGAGTCTACGCCTTCCTCCACGTTCCTGTGCAGTCGGCCTCAGACAGTGTTCTGATGGACATGAAGAGAGAGTATTGCATCGACGACTTCAAACGAGTGGTGGACTTCCTGAAGCAGAGGTAAGGCAGGACGTGGACTCCTCATGGGCTGCTGCAACCTTCAGTCGCATATGTTGTTGTCCGGATGTGTCTGTTTGTACACAAGTATACATTTATGCAACTACTTCTAGAAACTTTGAAAGCATACATTTCATCTTCACATGAATGCAGTTCAGTACAGTATACCAGTACTATAAAGGTATTGCAACACCCTGCAGTAAAAAGCACTATCCTGTATTTTATTAGAACGGATATTTAAAGAATCCCGCTGTTAAAATGAAGTTACATTTCCTCTGAGTTCCCTCCGTGTGAAACAGCAGGTGTCTGCGTGTCCACTCTCTGCAGCCATTTTGGGCTTACATGCTGCATGTTTCTCCACAAAGTCGACGCTTAAAGCACAATATGTCACTCTTTCACCTGTTCAATGGATTTAAAGAGCGACGGGTTAATGAATGTGATTAATAACACAAATACAAAACCTTCTAACAGACCTCTGCGCGTTTTCTAGCTTCCAAAGATGCATTTATTGGTGCAACGTTTTCAGTGCTGGACCTTCATTGAGAAAATAGTTTCCTTCTCAACGCAAATTAACCAGTTTGCATAAATACTTGTAGGTCTAGACCCAAATTGTCATTGCAACAGTCCTGAAGTATTTTCTTCCTAGAAGTACACCAACACTATGTGAATATTTTGAGGCAATATCAGTGTTTCTCTTTGCATTGTTGTTCACTCACATGTTTTATATAGAATGGAAAATATTCTGTATTCTTTTGGTGTTTCATTAATCTCTAGGGAAACAGGTACTGTTTGTAGAGTTTGTTCATTTGTGACTGATTCAGAGCAACTCATTATTTTAGATGTCTTCTGGCTTTGTACCAAACTATCTTCCTGATGAAGATCCAGCACTGAAACATTGCACCAATAAAGATACTTTTGCAAGTTAAACAGTGTGCAAATTTGTAGACATACTTGTACCTCTGCCATGCACCTGCCTCATGAAATAGATCTGTGAAGAGCTCCTTTAAGTTTAGTATCGTAATTACAACATGTCCTCAAATATAAGTCAAATGAGTGGGATTTATTTTGTGACATGCAACTTTTTTTTAATTACCATTTGTTGAAGTAATTAGGAACAATCTTGACTGTTTAATATGGCTTTAAATTTGTAGCACGAAGCTGCAGCAGCACCAGTTATAAAGATCAACTGATTCCTGCAGAAAGAGCAAACGTATTAAAATGTGCACTAAAATACTACTGAAACTGTCCTCAATTTATGGTTGGATATTAAAATATATGAACAAACTGTGGTACAGTAAGTCCCTCCAGTTGTTTTAGGGCTGCTTCTTTCAAGATAAATAAATCTTATGTTAATCCTACAGTTGGAATTTTGCAGTGTTACAGCAGCAAAGATAGTTCAAACATTTAAGGAGTGAAGTATAAAAATAAAATAAAATAAAATATACACAAGTACTAGTCCATTATTGCACAGATTTTTTTGATGAATAGAAATAAGGATAGAGTACTATTATTGCATGGATTGTACTTGGGTAGAAAGAAATAGAATGAATTCTAGTATGTGTAGAAAAATAGATATTGCACAGGATTTTTAAATTGCGAAATATTCGGAATTCACATGATATTGTACCAATATATATTTTAATGTCCTCCACATTCTTACATTAAAATTGTTAAAATATTTTACTATATTTAGTTTTAAAGAAGGACAGATTCTTAGTTGCATGTTGTGTCGTATTGATACAATATTTTCCCTGATGTAGTGGATTTTTTGGTATCATTTCAGTATAATGGCAGCTGTCACATGAAAGGCATGATTTTGGAATCGTGATAATTTAATTTTCTGAAGATTTTCTTTCATTTGACTCTTATCAAAGCAAAACAAACCATGATACGCTGTGTCAGATGTGAACTGTATGATGATGTGTTTGAATGTGAGTTCTTATGAGTATTTATTTCCGGAGCATCTTTTTTTTTGGCTCGTGATGCGTTTGGCTCATTTTTTGGTTCCGTTTCCTGCCATATCAACTCATATTTGTGCATTAGTTCCTTTTGTTGCTGTTTGTCATTGGGAAGCTACTCTGATATCTTAGAAACACTAAATACTAAACAAACTGAAGGATTTAAACCTTGAACTTGAGTTCCAGATAAATGTGTACGTCAGGGAGAAAGAAAACTACTAATAAAACGTGATTATCGCAGCTTTCATGCTGATATCCCATAAATGTGAGCTCCTTACAAAGTGTGACAGTAAGATTTCCTTTTAGTAGCACAAAAATCAGTCCATGTTTCTGAATGGCAGCATTGATGTGTTCTCTTTTCTACATCCCACCTTTGCTGCTGAGCATCTGTCTTTCATCAGGACATCACTTTCCAAGGTAAAACATTTCAAACTCGGAATGAATAGACAAGTTAAAGCAGAACTGCCTGTACAAGTGGTTCAGCCCTGATTCCTCACAGGCTTCGTGTTCAAACAAATCTTCCTGCAAAATCTAGACACAGATTTCAAAGCTAAACATGTACATTCCTGAAATTACAGATTTGACCTCTGACTTTGCCTGAAAGAAGCAAACCTAATCTTTTACTGTACGGAAGATAATCTGTCATTGAATTTGAGTGTGATTAATTATGGCAGTGCATGTCAGAGCGGTGAATAAATATAGATTTGATGCTATTATGAAACGCTATGAAGGGATTCATATGAAAATGAGTTCGTGTCATATTTCCGTCTTAAATCTTTAGGTGCTATTGTAAGATTTAGAGCATGTTTATGGATGCAGTGGCTTATTTAAATATGGTGATGCTTTTGCCAGATGATAACCTTCTATTTTTCCTGGAATTAAAAGCACCGTATGTGGTTTTAAGATGGGAGCGCATATCAGCCTCATTGATTATATACTGTCAGAGATTTGAAGAGATTGTGACGGAGATAGAATAAACACAAGTCGGATCACAGAATGGACATGATTATCTCCGCATATAGCTGCATGATTATGTGAACGTACATATTAAATACACTAAATGTTAGCTGCAACTCTTGTATAGGTTAAATTATATTGGTTTGGTTCCTATATATAGATCTAAATCTTAATAAATATATGTTCACATACATGTTTTATGATGTGGGAGATCATGTTTGCTCTAAGCGGATAAGATTCATGTTCTGCAGCAATCAATAGATTTTATGCAACTGCTTCATGTAGGTCAAAGTCAAGCAGGCTTAAGTATAAAATCTAAATCTGAGTGACGACTTTTATCCAAGTCACTGTCCAGCTGTCTACATTTAAAATCTGTCCTGGAAGAAGTTTGTTCCTACTCACATTTGTGATATTTGTATATATATTGAGAGTCTTTACATCACTTTGACACACCTGCAGGTTAGCTTTTCTCCCTCTTCAACCTTTTTCTCATCTGTTCTTTCCAACCTCCTCTTTATTTTCCTTCCGGCACTGTGTAGAAACCAACCTGAACTCACATCTATTCTGTCTTTAATGCTTGTCTTTTGTCATATATCAGTATATATATCCTGATAGATTAATCTGCGATAGTTTTCGGAATTGATTCATCTTTTAGGTCAGATTTTAATCCTTTGAACCCAAGCTATTTCTGCGCCCCCTTAGGCTCACATCTTTCTGCAATATAAAATCGTGCACCTCTATAGAAATAATACAACCACGCGTACAAATATCTAGAACTGAAACATGACTTTTGTGCAGTTTAGCAAAAATGATAATACCATACATCATAACAAAGTTGACCTTCTTTCATTATTTATTCCACAAATCAAGAAAAGCTCATGCAAAATATTTCAAAGTGCTCCTAGGTGTTACCAGCACTGTAAAACAAAGGTCACTTTACATACTATAGCTATCCTACTATTTACTGATGCGTATACACAGCCTGCAGTTCAACCCATTCAAAGTAAAAAGTCCCTGAATTTTTGTCGCTAAACACTGAATTGTAGCTGAATCCCTAAATCATTCTTGGTTGCACCAAGAAGCTCAATATGTAGAATTTTTTGGTAAGAGTTACAACAGTTTTATTTAGCATTGTTTTTTTTTTTTTTTTTTTTTTTAAATGTGATGTATAAAGAAAGGATTCTGGTGAAATATCCCAGCTTTAAGGTCAGATTTAGAATAAATAAAAATTTCTGGCTCTAGTAAATGCTGTAATTGGGGTGCTTTCTCTCAAAGACAGCATGCTTTTTAAATCTGTCAGCAGATGTTCAGAAGGAACATCCATCCATCCATCCATCCATCCATCCATCCATCCATCCATCCATCCATCCATCCATCCATCCATCCATCCATCCATCCATCCATCCATCCATTCATCCATCACCAATTAACCTCAGCATATTTTTGGACTATGGGAGGAAGCCGGAGTACCCGGAGAAAACCCACACATGCACAGGGAGAACATGCAAACTCCATGCAGAAAGATCCCGTTAAGGCCGGGACACAAACCGGGCATCTTCTGGCTCGGTGAAAGTGCTAACCACCAAGCCACTGTGCAGCCCCAGAGAGGACATTTTAATTTATATCTCTGTCCTTTGTCTGTTCTCTGTACATGCGTCTAAGAATGTTCCCCAACTTAATATTGTATTCTCACCTGTCGGTCTCTCAAATATCCCCTTTAGCTTCTGATTAGGTGCGTTAATTAAAACCTACACCTCTCTGAATCTTGTTTGAAGCTCCTTTTGAAAGACTTTTAAATGGGTAATTACATTTGCTTTAACACAAACATAGATGCTTATTTGCGCATTTTTGTATGTACAGCTTTGCTCTCTATACGGTTTTTTAGTCATTGCAGTGTCTCTGTCCAGTTTTTTTTGTTTGTTTTTTTACATTTGTTTGTTTTCAGTAGAACTTCTGACACACTGACACTGATCTGGTGAAAATCTGTACACACTGAGCTGAAAGATCAGGGGAGCAGCAAAGACACATAAACACCCTAGCTATCCACATGCAGTCCATAAAGTGTCTTTTGTGCGAGTTGTGTGTGTGTGTGTAGGGGGGGTTACTCAATTTCTGGCATCTGTTGCATAAACACGCATTGAAACACAAATGGGTGATGTCGGTTGTGTGAAATCAATCCAGTGTTCTGACCCATTTGGCTGCAGCAGTAATGGCTGGGGTGCAGTTCAGGGTCTGGGAGAGCAGCCAGGACTCCAGACAGGCCAAAAAACACACCCGCTGTGTGCGAGAGGGGAAGAATAAGAGCGTGCAGGAGTGTGCACGTGTTAAACATAAAGGTTCTTTTCAAAGCGCCTCGTCCAGGGCTGTGGGTCTTTGAGAGGAAATTTAAGACACAACAGAGAGAGCTAAACAGGAGGGTTAGAGAGAGACGAGGTATGCCAAGGACAAGTGTTGGTGTGCAGCTCTGTGTGTGTTATTGTAGCCTCTAAATCAAGTTTTTTACCTTGTTAACAAGGCTTTTTTATATGCTAGAAGATGTATCATGACTGAAAGCAGCTGGTTCCATATAGCTGAGCATTTCCACCTCGAAGCTGCAGCGTCTCAAAAGCATACATTGAGATTTATGTTTTTCTGAATTACTGCAAATTCAGAACTTGTCATTGGGTAGTGTAGAGTAGTTTTACAGTGTTTGAGCTGTAGGTGAGCTGGTGTGCCTGGCTGCATGGACGGAGAGATGGGGACTTCATAGATTTACAGTTTAGAGTTGCGTTTACACCAGTTTAAGACAGGAAGTGATTATTTTCATGGACAAAACGTCTAATAATGTACCCTTAATAAACAAATATGCATTTTTTAAGGGTTACATGCCTTTAAGACGGGATTTTAAGATGCAAGGCTGGAACAAATTAATGACCGACGGTGAGATAGTTAATAAATAAGTAAATATCCGCTGTATGTGGAGCCCTCATTTTCAGTTAAAATTGGTAACGCTTGTAAGCACTTTAAAAAAAGTCATTTCAACTTCCATAGAATACGTAATCAAAGAAATTTAATTTAGTTTTTTCTTTCTTCATGATTCATGGCAATATACAGTAACTGTGTTCTACTGACAGAGGACATTTCTGAGTTTTCTGTCCTTCATGTTATTCTGTTTCCATAGAGCTGCAGGACTTTAGATTGCAGTGGAAAATGAACCACAGTGAAGAAAAATGAAAGAAATTGCTTAGTGTCCTCCACTTTGTCTGGACTTAAAACCTCATCTTTTCAGTGGACTTTGTCATTCTGGATTACTTGCAAAGTTTAGTATGATGTTAACACGATAATTATTAATTAAAAGTATTTGCATGTTTTTCCTTTCACTGAGAGACTTACATGTTCTTTCATATATGTCTGATGATTTGGGAATTTCTCACTGACCTCCTGATCTGCTCATCTCTACATCGACCTGTTTTAGAACTTTGTTTTTATCTGTTTCAACCCCTTACCATAGAAACCCCACACCGCTCCATGGGTGTGTTTGGTTAGGCAGCGACTCATCCTCACAGGCGACAGTTAACCTCGATTCTCACAATTAGTCCTTTGTTGAAGCATCAGAAGTTCACCTGAAAGAATGAGACAGTGTGAGACCAGGACTTATCTGATTGACACACACAGCAGCAGATAAATGCATTTCTCTTTATAAACAGCTTAGTGCCTGCAACGCTGCAGAGGTCACCGGAGGTCGCAGTCCTTCGACCTTCCTTATCAGTGGAAACCAGCACACACACATTCACACGCCGCCTCTCCTTGAAATCTTCACCCAGGAGAATCTTGAGCATTGCTATAAAATGCAGAGGATGTTTCTTTGGTCATTTTTTAAAAGTAGCTTAACAGGTAGCTTTTTCTTTTCTGTATGTGTTTCTTTTCTGCTAAAGAATTTCTGTGTGAACAGGTACATTCAAAGTGAGTACAATATTTCTCCTTGAAATGGAGGAATTTAACTATTGAAAAAAATGAAATAAAATCTAAACAGCATAATGTCAGTCAAAATAAATAATTATTTGGCAGTCAGGGTCATTGTTAGAGTTCAAAGAATGAACATGAAATGCTGAACTCCTTCAAAAACTAAGAGAACACTGTAACTTCAGCTCCTGCTGCTCCTCAGTTGGGAGTTTATGACTCGTGAGATTTTACACTGCAGTCGTTCTGAGGAAATTGTTTTTTTTTTGTTCAGAAATTAAATCACAAAGCTATAAATGGTACCGTCACAAGCATCTAAACTACAAAATTTCCATTAAACATCTAAAAACTGTTGCAGTGAGTCTCCAGGGGAAGAATTTAAAACACACATTAAGTCTATATGTGCAATACAAAGAAAGAGGGCGAACCATCTCAGACATTAATGAAACAAGACTTGTTGAGAGAAAATCAGTCCTCCATTGTTCCTCCAAGACTGTGGTCCTTATGCAAGACAGTTCAAACATTATTGGCCCTCAAAGTTAATAATACATAGTGAGTATGAGTATTTTACTTTTTAGAATGCTTATATTTTTGCTGCACATTATTTAATTGCTGTTTTTTTTCTTATTTTTCCATGCTGGGATCATGACATTATTTCCATATAATGTTTAATCCCACTACTTAAATATTTAACCTAATTCACACTGCAAATTTTGGTATACAGAGCTTCCCACTTAAATCATCCACAGAGGAAAAAAACTGAATTAAAAAACTGTCCTTTCAAGAACATAATAACTAATTTTTGGTTGTTATAAGTAAATTGTTTTCTGCCATGAATAATTCAAACAATCAGTAGAATAATTATTTCATTAAAATGGTTCATTTGTTCTCGTCTGCCCATTCAGACCATATTTTTCCACTCTTTTCTCTCAGCTTCCATCAATTAAATCCACATAATGAAGTACAGTCTTTATGTGGTGATGTATGGAGGAAATCCTGTTATGGTGGAATAAGGCTGTTACAGAGGGAGTGAACGTGGTCCGAGGATTTTCCACAGTTGTTTGCAGTAATATCTGGGCAGATTTTTCCCTGAACTGCTCTGGAGGATTAAGTGTGTTTGAACCACTGGGGCCAAAGATGAAACGCCTGGAAAAGACTAGTTATGTGAGTTGGGGATTGGTTGTGTAAGTGTGAAGAGGAATCGGTGCTGAACTTTAGGGTTAGTTGTGTTGAGCAGCGAGGGGGGAGGGCGTCGTGCTATCAGACAGGGATTAATGACTGGGTATCGCTGGGTGTCGAGCCGCCCTCAGACCTTCTGGGAGTTCCCTCGGGTTGATAGGTTGGTTTCCCTGGAGGTTATATGTTCCTGACCTCTGAAAACCCTTCAATCTCAGGGCAGAAGGTCCTTCTTCCAAGGAGACTCAGCGACTCTCAGCGCTGTCAGCTGCAGACAATCTATCAAAGCAATCTGCTTTCCATCATTTCTGAATTATTGAAAGACAGAATTTCTGCAAAAATCCTTCTGTTGGGTCGAAACAGGAGCTCAAAAGAACACTTCATTATTCAAAATGTTGAAGTTGCTCCTCCAGCTGTGGAGTTTTTACAGTTGGTTTACCAAAGCAGTGAAGACTTGAGCAGGTCAACAGGTGATTAATCTGTGTAATCCCAGCAGCTGAACGCTACAGTGACCTTTGACTTTTAACATGACCTATGAGAACCCAACGTTTTCATTCAATCTCCATCTAAACATTTGGTTACCAGTGTGTGCTTCTTCAGTCCATTGCTCCACTGGTTTAACCCACTGAGATGTTACAATAAATAGATTTGCTTTCATGGCTTATGTTGACCTCGATTACTGCTCTGAATGTAATCAGTTTTACCTCTGGCGGAATTATTTTTCTACAGCACCAAAGCGATATTGCATTTGGTTTTTCTGTCCTGTCTTTTAGAGTTTCAACCTGCTCACACTTTTCTCAATACAAAGACTTCTTACAACTGCATTTACAGCAGAAGTGACTACACTTATCAATTAAATGGCATTACTGCTAAGCATAAGTTTGGGCTACTTAATCTTGCAAAAAATTAAAAACTAACATTTTAGAGTTATATTAAAAATACAGGCCCTGCAGTTGGAAGTCAATGCTTTGTATGTCCACTTTTATTTTTAATGAAAGACTCAATCCCTCTTGGCATATAGAATATCGTTGTTCCACACATTTCTGAAGAGACGTTCTGCCATTCTTTCAAGACTTTTTTTTAAACTGGTCTTTTCTGGATGAGGTTGTATTGTTCTACCTTTCTCTTTAAAATACCTCAGTGGTGTTCTATTGGATTGAAATCAGCTGATGTCCTTGGCCGGTTCATAATTTTCCTGTTTTTTCATTTTTAGAAATTCTTCTGTGACTGGCAGTGTTTCCTGGATTGTTATCATGCTAAAATATTCCTCTTTTGTTAAGCTTTTGTATCTATACATAGCATCTCGTCAGCACTGTGTGCATCATGCTCCCAACTCTGTGCTTCACCTTCAGGACTATGCATTCATTGTGATCATCCTGGCCATGTTCACATGAAACATGTTAAACCCATCTGACCCAGAGTCATTTATCTCGGTCTCATCTGACTACAGAATGAGCCCCCGATGTTCATCATGCTTTCTGTTCTTTAGCAAAGTTTTGTCTTGAAGTCTTGAGGCAATGATGTCTGACCTGTCACAGAAACTTTGTTTTCAACTGATTACCCCTGTACTAACTCTCAAGCACTTGCCATCTATTTTGTACAACAAGGTAGTGCAGACACTGTCTGTGGAATAATTTTAGGAGAACTGTCACTGCAACTCTACTACTAATGCATCTATATCTCCTGGTTATTGCAAGTGATTGTTGTTCAAGAATTTTCCTGTAATTTTTTCCATCTTTGTGCAGTCAAACAATCATATTTTTCAGTTACTCTGGCAATTCCTTCCATGTGGAGCAAAAATTGAGACAGTTCTGCCATTCACAAGTCATTTCACAGCCATGTTTGTGTAATTGGACTAATTGGAAATCACAGATGTTCTTAATTACTCCTCCAAGGAATGCAGCAGAGTTATGTGATGATTGGTGTATGTTTTTCTATTTATCTGTGTGCAACATTACTCAAAAATGGAAGAACAGATTTGGATGAAATTTCCAGGGAAGGTCAGAAATGACACAAGGACCACCTGATTGGATTTTGGCAGTGATGCAGCTTATAGTCTGGATCCATGGATTTGTTTAAGATTTCTGTATCATTGCGAGACAGCAGCATGGCGTCACTGTAACTGTGACAACAAGTGATCACATGATTGCAATCCTACTACAAATCCACCGCTGTGGACTTCTTTTTTTTTTTTTTTTTGCTCTCTGACTGCTTTTCTGGTTTAGTTTCTATAATCACAGAATTTCTAACTAATATGTCACAGGTGTATTCACTTTTTGTTGCACTAAGCTTTTACTTTGGAGCCTGTATCGTTAATACAGTCTCTCTCAAGTATTTGTTTTTGAATTTTTCATTGGAGGACTACTGCAGTGAATGCATAGTTCCGCTAGTGAAGCACAGAGGTGAGAGTGTGATGGTCTGGAGCTGCGTAAGTGCAACAGCTTGGACTGTTCAACGCAGATTTAATGCAGTTATTGAGTGGTGATACAGTTGTGCATCATTTCACATTGAAGCGATATTTCACAAGGGTGTACTCATGTTCTTTATTGGGTACAAGTTTTGTTTAATATTGTCTTGAGTGTTACAAAAAAGACATAAATGAAAGAGCTTTTGCAGGAGTATGGGGGAAATTTTATTCTAAAACTTCTAATTTTGTCACCCGATACTATCAGTTGACTTTTCAGCATTTTATTAATCCTGCTTTAAAGACACTGCTAGAGCTATCATTAGTAAAATAAAGAGAAGTTTTTGCCATTTCACAGAGCGCAGGTATAAAATAAAATGTCTATATTGCATGCACAGCACTGTTGGTTCAAGCCTGACTCTCGTATCTGGCACTACAATAAGAAATAATAAGTCTGTGCCTGCGAGACGAAGCCCTGGGAAAGTAATAATGAACTCTTTTTTTCAGTCTCAGCTTTTCAGTCAAATTGATTGCTCAGGCTTCCTGGTATTATGGGCACCTTTATGTGGTGGTACTGTGTTGCAATGTGCCGCCAGAGTGACGCTGAGGCTGCTGATACAACGTGTTGGTGATAAACTTTGTGTCTCTTAAGTGCAGCAACTGTTTCTTGCCAAACAAATGGCTCCAAGACAGTTGTGTTTGTGTCCCGTCTGAGTTAGTCATCGCTATTAGTCACGAGGAGTGAAGGCGTTATATCAAACCTCTCCGGGTTACAACAGGACACATGCAGCAGTAGCGTGACTGCACAGAGTGTGTGCAGACTGTGTCTATTTGTTGTTGAAGATACCTTTATTAGTTCGCACTCACGCACTCACTCACTTCAGGGTTTAAGGTATCGGCCAGAGCTAATGTTTCACTGGGACAGACGGAGGGAGGGGTGGCGGTACCCTGAAGGCTTTGGAAAGAAACAAAACTCAGAAAAACAGATCAGACTCGTGTGGAGGGAAAAAAATAAAAGAGGGAAAGAAGGGAGGCGGGAAGAGAGCAACGAGCGAGACGGGATTGCCGCGATAACCTGCCACACTGGCGGCACTTGTCAACATTTCAACCCTCCTCTCTCCTCTGCTTTCCCTCCAGCTGATGATTCAGCAAGTAAAGTAAATGAAGCGTTGTGTTTTTGTGTTTTGACTCTCAGTCATTGATTTAAAACTCCTCTTTAACACAGTGAAAGCACATACAGCAAACAGCCTGTTTTACTTCTCACACACGCAAGTGTTTTAAACTCACCAGCCAGCAGCTCCAAGATTTCACATCCATATTTTCCATAAGTTCTGTCCAGACTTTTTACTCATGAGCATCTGCGCTTAGGCTTAAGTCTGATCCAGTAAAAGTAAGTGATTAAACAGGGATAAATTCATGAAGATTATGTTGCACTTTTTCATTATCAGTTTGTCACCCAGCTCATAGAAATAGAATTCATACTAACTCTGCAGGAAAGCATTCATAAACACGTGTAAACCTTTACGTTCTCGGCAGGGGTGAATGATTGTGATTGCGATTGTATCTGCTTGTCAACTTGTTTATGCTGTTTGTTTATGTTGCCTGTTGGTTTGTGTATGAAGCCATTTAATCCAGGAAGCAGTGAAGGAGGGAAGGAGGCGGCTTCCTGCCTACATACCTGCCTGTGTGTGTCAGCAAGTCTAGTGCTGTGAATCTTCTCCGTTTAAACAACAGGAGACAAGCAGAGACGACTCATTAACTTCACAACAAGCTGAAACTGAAGTGTGTGTTTGTGTGTGTGTGAGAGAAGCAGCTTGTGGATAATGACTCTTGGCAATTCCTAACACATCGCCGTCTTATTGACACTTCCTCTGGATTAAACTTCACTTCCTTCCCATAAACCACACACAAAAGATACATACGGCTTCACTATAATTACAAGAGTTAAGTTTTCCTTTATTAACTTGTGTTCAGTTCTTATTAGGCCCGTCAGACCGTATCACCCATCCTTCCTGCCTTGTAAAAAAAAGTGCTCATACAAATGTGGGAGTTTGGTGTGTTTGCATGAAACTGACGTACTGTCAGCGCTTATGTAAGAGTGTGTGAGTTTCTTCAAAACATGTTGGAGCAGCAGTGAAACTTTAAGCCTCCCAGTGGTCACAAAGAGCAGGTGGCAAAACAGCCTAAAACCATAGAAACACACCCTGAAGATTAAAGTAGAACAGGGTGCTCTTTTTTCCACGAACTGCATCAGTTTAAAACATAAAGTTACTCACTCTTCCTGTTTACTATCAGCTTGTCTTCAGAAGTAGTCTGTCAATATTGTCCTCAGCTAAGTGACTAGTTTATCATTGTCATTTTTATCAATGAAACGCTTTCATGTGGGTTTTAGTCATGAGCCTCAAGGTTATCTGTGTTCCCGAAGGACTGAGGCCATGTTTGAGTTTTCACAGTAACCTCAGTTGTTCCAAGTTTTCTATATTTGCTTATAAGATGTGGTGGTATTTGTTGTACAAGTTGTTTTTGTAGACCTGCATGGGAAAGCGCACCGACTGGTTTCCCACTTAAAAGATATATCAAACTGAAACTGTGGAAGTTCAGGTTGACCTGAAGAAAGGTCAACCTGAACTGGTTATTTCTTCTTATTCCTTGTTTTATTTTTTTTCATGCATCATCAATTCAATTTGGTTTGAGAAAGCGTGCAGAAAACATATCTCGTCACATTAAAAAAGCAGCCAGAGGTGGCTTTATGTTTTACTCAGAAGGCCAATCATGTGTTTAGGTGCTGGATCCACTCACATAAACACAGACAGGAAGATTAGACTTAAGGCTGAGATCTGAAAACAAGTTCCTAAGACATGCTAATAAATTTATAGTGGAGCCAAACAGTGGAAAGAATGACGAGGATATTGTTTAAAAACACCAAAAACAAGCTACTGTGGAATAAAAAAGTACGATTCCCAGGTTCTTTCTCATCTCCACAGGTAGCCAATCATGGCGTAAAGTGACATGAACACCTGCTATCGAACATCAAATGAGAAGGTTTAGGATGGACCATAAAACCAGCTTTAAGTTCAGCTTTTTTATTCTGTCTGACCTTCTCGTCAGATGGTCAGAGAGCTTTGCAAAGCCTCTCTCCGCACACCTTTCTGACACTGGATTAGGAGGTTGTGAGTGTATTTCTGTAACCTTCTGAAACTGACAATCTGACGTTCACACCTGCTTCACACTTGTCCACCTGTGAGGAAAGAAGTCAGGAAGTGTACAACTCTCTGTGCCTCACTTTTTACATTTCTCACACAATTTTTCATGGCACTGTGATATCCTTCTGCAGAGACTCTTGGAAATCGTGCACCGTTATCCCCACATGTAAAGGATATCACGTCTCCTTCTGATGGTTTTCAGTCCATGTTAGCGTACAGCCATTCAGATCAGGTGTAAACACTTTAGATTTTCCATCACAACCAGCTGCGACGCCGTAAACCGGCCCTTCGAACGCTGCCACCCACATCCTCACAGACATGCATGACCGGCGGTAAGGCAGCGTGGCAGGACACTGTGAACATGTAAACAAGCTCTCTAGAAGATAATGGAATGTCAGAGGATGAGGCAGTGTTAAGTGTTAACTTTCCATGAGCCTGGACTCTCCCAGTGAACCCACGCAGCCTCTGAATGTCAGCTGATACTGGGGCAGAGCAGCACAGTCATATTTCACCGTCTGACTCAGCTTTCAGTCTCTCAGTCTCTGTCGTATCACATTTCTCTGGCTCGGTGTTTGAGTCACGCTGCCTCTGAGAGCTTATTTTCAACCACGCAGTTTCACTCCCAGTTGATGGACTGTAATCTGTTTGTGTGAGAGCAGATGTAAGCGATTGTTGCTCTGTTTTTAACTCAACTGTTGTGCAACAGTTATTCCAGCCTGAGGGGGATTATCTCTGGCAGCAGAATTAGCAATCCTGTTTTTTGTGTGTTTCTAAATTCCTGCACTTTTTTTTTCTTTAAATACATGCCACCAACAAATACTCGTGAGCTTGAATGTTCAGTAAAATTTTAACACAGGTATTCCAACTAGAGGCATACTTCTAACTTAAGTTGTTTGTGTATGTCAAAGTAAAGGCTTTTTTAACTCTTGTGTATCTTCCGACAACTTGCTCCTCTGTTTCCTGTTTCTGAGCCACGCTGCATTCATTTTATTGATCCAGTATCCAGTTTGATTTTCCTCTCAGTCTCTCTGCAGAAACTCTGCGTGCAGTTCAGCTGAAAACTCAGAAATTTGATCACAGCTGAGTCAATCATGAACCAGTTGTGCTGTTGAGGTCAGAATGTGATTTTTTAAATTTTTTAAATTTTTTATAATAGGATCTGGTGCAATCGCTTGATTTTTTTGGGGGGAATTTTAAATGAGACATGTAGAAACACAAGTGATTTTAGTAAATCATCACAATTTTAAGCTTAGATTTGATAAATTTTCCCAACGAAGCTGCATTTGCAGATATGTTCAAGGATTATTTGAAGGTTCAACACAATTCTTTCTGCTTTGACAGTTTCTGCCTGATTTTCGCTCAATGTCAAATTCAAACCTACTTGCAGGTTTTAGGGCTCTGAGAGTAAATAACGGGAACTCAAATGGAGAATTTCAGACAGAGGAGCTGCACTAATGTTCAGTATGAAGAAAATAATGTATTTTTCAACATTAAAGCATGTAAATGTATTCTAGTCGACCTCCAAAGTAGAATTCTAAACCTGTAAATGTGCAGGTAAATGTGACTCTTTAAGGAAGTTAAACTGTAGGTGTCAAGACGAAGACACTTGAAATGCCAAGAAACCTTCATATCTGCTCAGCATACAAGATGCCAGATGAGACTGGTGTTGCTCCGTTTACTGTTGTGACAAAAAAAAAATACGAAAATGAATGTGGAGTGTTTGTGTTTGCTGTCTTTGTGTGCTCGCATATGCTGTTCCAAGGAATCTTGATAACAGGTAGAGACTACATAGGAATGATACACTGATAGTGGATGGCCTTTAAATATTCTTTTTCTAAGTGCTTCCTTTTCACTCACCTCTTTCTGAGAATGTTTTAGTATTTTGTCTGCTCTTTTTCTGATTAGTAAATGATTTGAAGCAATTGTACAGCAGATTTGTTTCCCTTATGATTAAAGCAACTCCCAAGTTCGGCAGCAATTCCTTCAGTTTTTTAAATTGAACTTTTTAAATGGTAAATGACAAAGAGAAGTGGTTCTTTCGAGCTTCATTTCTTTTCATTACATATGAAAGCATGAGTTGGCCTTCAGTTTGTTTGCATGTCAGCTGTCTAGCAAGTCCGTGATGTGTAATTTCAGTTAAGCTGGCTCAGTTTGATGCTATAAAATAGTGATATCTGTTGATATCCTTCACGTTAAGAGCCGTAGTTACAGAAGACAACAGTGACATCCAGGAAAGACTGATGCTGCAGTTGGTTGTGATCATCAACGGATCATTTTAAGAGTCATTAAGCTGAGCTCGTGCAGTTTTTCTTGAGAATGACGAAGAACTTGTCCGACATAATCAATTAGTGCCTAGCTGACGTGTTTCCTTCGGTA
Organism: Amphiprion ocellaris; assembly: GCF_022539595.1. Classification (NCBI taxonomy): domain Eukaryota; kingdom Metazoa; phylum Chordata; class Actinopteri; family Pomacentridae; genus Amphiprion; species Amphiprion ocellaris. Next base: position 24,425,733 of record NC_072774.1, read on the forward strand.
AAATGAGCCAAATGCTTTTTAGTCAACGGGAGAATGAATTAAAAGCTGACAGGATATTCTTGCAAACAGATACACTGTCAAAAAGGGAAATGTCATTTTTTCATTCACTTCAACACACACTTAATTTAAATCTACATGCAAATTCTGAACTCTGTAGAAATCGCTGCTACATCCTGTAAAACAGCAAAATCACAGTCCTTTCAGAAGCCAACTCTGGAGCCCTAAGTATTTTTCTGCATTCATTATGAAGTAAAATGTGACCATCAGCGTGCAGCAAAATTTACGTTTTGTTGTAAGGGTACAGCCATGTGTGTGTCCACTTAAAGTGTACAAAATCCCCGTCGGTCTGCACACAAAGATGCAGAAACCATGAGCTGCCCTTAAATTTTCCTGTCATCTGGCGGAGAAGCTTCACCATCTTCTCTTCTTTTCTTCTGTTGCATGTGAGCTGCTCAGAACAAAGCGACAAACCAAAAACATTTTAATACTGGTAACTGTGGACCTAACAGTTCCGATTAATCCATTTTTATTGAGTGAGTTGCTTCTTTTAATTGCTAATCTTTCAGCATATTGGAGTAACCACTCGTGTCTCAGTCTGCACACAAAGGCAGGATGTGTGCGGTTGCTTGCTTTAGCAATTCATGTCAGTAATAACATTTCTGACTGGCTGTGGGTCAGCTGCTCGATACAGAGAGCACAAAAGCCCACACTTAAGGCATGTCCACCATTCATTTGATTCGGATAAAGCTTTTATGTCCAGCATTTATCCGAGGCCTTGATGTTATCCATATCTGCGTGGGTCGGGTCAGCACAGCGGGATGGAAGGATGAATCACATAATACTGGTATGCCAATGAAGGTTGGGTTAAATTGAAATAAAGTGCAAAGGGACAGTCCATTTAACGGCTGGCTAGACAGTCAGGAGTGTCGAGCCTTTGCTCCGCTGCCCTCCTTAAGCATTCATAGGTGTCGATGTGTATGAAATAACTGTGTGTGTGTGTGTGTGTGTGTGAATGGATGGATTTGTGGTGTCTGTGCGCTCTTATTACTCCTCCCTCAGACTAATGGAATGTGTATGTGTGTGTTCTCATTACCCTTCTCCAAGGCTAATGAAGTATGTGTGTGCCAGCATGTGTAAGTGTGTGTGTGTTAAATTGAACTGCAGTTCTGCTCTGCTGTGTTCAGGCTGTTTCATTAAATGATAAAGTTTACTGATGACTCCGGTGGGATCATTATTTACTTGGCTCTCCGTTCATTCCACAGTAGCCACCTCGATCTTTACAAATGACCTGCTACACGGAGAGACAGAGGTTATTTTGCACTGCAGGTTTAAAGACAAATGACTCGGGATTCACTTAATAGACCACCGGCATCTCCAACGTGTTTACACACCCCATTTGCACACCCATTTGCACTTCTATCCAATATCTGATGTTTATCTCATTTTGAGAGTTTGCCTAAATAAACACAGTTTAAAAAAATTTAATGACACTTTCTTTCATCTTTTTTTCCAAATATGCCAAACAGAATCCAATCTTTCACCTTGTAAATAGATAGTCATAAATGATGATTAAGAGAGGAAGATGACAAAGTATGATGGAGTGAAACAGACTGTCACAGCTCTGAGAACTTATGTGGTTTACACTTCAGTATAAGTGAAAAAAGTCATTCCACACAGACTGAGAGAAGGCAGAGATTTGAGGGAAGAATGAGCTAAATATGAAGGGTGAGAAAGTCATTCTGACACTTTGACAGCTGTCTCAGGCCAACTAAAGCCATCACTGGCTTCGATCTGTCTTTTAACCGATCCGTCTGTCACCTCTCTAACAGCTTCTCTTCAACCTCTTTGGCATCCTTCGTACTCTGAATTACTTCACATCAAATTGCAAGAATACACCTGCCAACTTGGCTCCCATACAGAGTGAAATAATTTGTATCTTCTTGTCGTGCTGCAGTGGTGCGAATATTACCTCCGTTTTGATGTAATCAGGTTTTCAGGTCATGTTTGCTGTCAGTTATGCATCTAAAGTCATTTGAGTTTGTATAAGGGCCAACGTAAGAACCATTGTTTGCTTGTACAACTTTAATCATTCTCAAAGCCTCCTGTCAACTAGTTTTTCACCTCAGCTGGTACTGACAGTCTCCTCCCTCATCCCTTAAGGTGGCAGCAGTGAGGAAAGTGACTGATAACTAACCTGACCTCTTCCTCTCTCTCTGCTTCTCTGTAAATTGAGCTGCTACATGACAGTGCCATTATCTCCAGCTGCCAGAGCTAAATCAAACACTTAAGTGTCTGAGTGATTACTCACACTCCTCACAAGTGTTCTTATTCTTCACACTTCTTCAGGTCCCGTCTGTCTCCAGGAATTATTTTCTGATGTATATATGTGATCCAGTGTACTTGAGTTCTTTTTTTATTTGGTTGGTTAGATTGAAAATGAAAGACATATGCAAAACAGCCGTGCAAAAACAAAAAAGTTCTCGAACTGAAGAGACAAACAAGCAAACACTAATGAAGAAAACAGAGCGAAGGCTGACCTTGAACACAATGCAAATGTTCATTGAACATCTCTGACAGCTCTCCGTGAAATGTGCTTCAGTAAAGATTCAGAGCTGAGACGTATGATGCAGCTTTCTGAGGGTTTGATCACGTCTTCAAAAGCAGTTTGATCCCAGTAAATGACTGCAGACGAAGACGACCTTTAAAGCCGTGCTGGTCCAGATATTGTATGTTGAAGAGGGATTCGATGAACCCACTTGATGGCAGATTTATTTTAAGAACAGTTCAGCCTCTTAAGGCTCAAGTTCATTTTGCAAGACATCTGTTGTATGGATGATTTGTGATTTTAAAAGGAAAATTCATTTTCTGAACAAGTATCTCAAACTTCATCTCAAGACTTGGCGAATAATAATAATAAAAAAAAAAACTGCTGGTAACACTTCATGAAGAAAAATGGGCTTATAGAATATTTGATAGTTTTACTTATATACATTTGATACAATCCACTGTGAAAGCCTTCTCCTTAAGAGGCCTTCTTCTCAGGCTCTACAAAGTCTATGATATCTCTGGATAATGGAGCATCTTCGTGGTTCTTCCCAGTGGCTCCTGTGCAGGCCTTCCAGGGTGCAGTAGCTCCACCTGCACCCACAGTCCAATGGGGACCTAGACAATCACAAAAACCCCACATCCCTGAGTCCCAATCGATCTCCACCGAAGTGACGCAGACTTAATCCCCATCCAGTGAAGCCCAGTCCAGGCCAGCCACTCGAAACCTTTACCCCAGTATGGTGCAGCAATGTAGCTCTCTGTGCACCTCCGTGGTTTTACTTGTACTAACATTAAAAAAAAAAAAAAAAAACCAGTGTGAGGAATACACTTGGCAGTTATGTAACCATCAGCGTATGTTTGTCTGTTTATCCATTTAATGGATTTGGATGAAATTTTCAGGGCGGGTCATAAAGTACACAAAATGAAACTGATTAGATTTTGGCAGTGATGCGCCTTATAGTCTGGATCCACAGATTTGTTAGAGATTTCTTTATCATTGAGAGATAGTAGCATGGCGTCACTGTAACTATGACAACAAGTGAACTCTACATCAGATCACATGATTGTGATCCTACTACAAATCCACCGCTGCGGATTTTATCAGGACTTATCCATCGGAAATTATACGACAGAGCAGCCTTGGCGGAGTACTGTGCTCTCTGAGTGCTTTTCTTGTTACCTGTGTGATTGAATTCAACTCAGAATTTAGAAAAAAAGTTATTTGAAAGAGTCCATTAAAATAATCAGTAATTGTCAATATCAATTGAAATAAATGTGTGTGTCTGCGTGTCATCTAATACAATAGAATAGGATCTTTATTGTCATTGCACAACAAAATTAAACAGCGATCCTGTCACAGTCTTTACACAAACATATTTAAAAGTCCAATAAGAAATGTGCAAACATAAACAACGTCTAGCGGAAAAAGTAGTTTGTGCAAGTGTGTCTATGAAAACACTGGGATTGTTTATTCTTTTAAAGACAGATTGTTTGGTAGTAATGAGTATGATTAAAACAGTAACTGATGTTGCACATCGTTTAAGTAGTGCAAAAAGTATATATAAGGTGCAAACGTGAAGTTTCGGTGAATAAATTCAAGCTGCATAGGCACCAGGAACACCAGACACTGCCTGACTTGAAGAAATGTAGTGAAACCAACGCAGAAATTAAAAAATAGATTTAACTGATGGTCGATTTTAAAGGTCTGGTGGAAAATACAACATCAGAGGTGCATTTTAAAGCGTAATACAGTGAGCAGATGGCTCTTCTAAGTGCCTGAGTTGATTATGTCAGACCTGTATGTAATTTTCACACATTATTCCATATTTCAGACCTTGCAAAATTAGTTTTCTTCTCTCTCTCCTTTACACACTATTAGGCTTCATAGTAAAGCTGTCCGTGTTAATTGGATTTTATTTAGGGCTTCCTCAAGACAACAGCTTTCCAAACTTTTTTTTTCTTTTTTTAACATTTGACAACAAATCTCCCCAAAGCACATCTCTTTGCAGCTCTCCTTCCTTTCACCATCTGACTCCTACGCTGCAGCAGCCCCACAGTGCCACACATTATCATTTCAGAGAACGCACACACTACAGCATGGTGTCTTTCCAGCACATGAATAGATAAATATTTACCTTCCCAGATTGTCTTTCTTCCGCTCTCATCCTTCCATCCTCTCTACACCTCCACGCCACACTCATTTTTTTCTTCCCTTGTCATTTTTCAGGGTTCTTCTGTTCCAGCGGTCTCGCCTTCATCTTATCACGGGGGCCGATTCACAGGCATCTGTTGTGCAAACACTCTTGCGTACACATGCACATATTTTGAATATATGATGAAGAGGCTGCGCCGTGTGGCTTCGGAAACTCGTACACTCTTGTATGGATGTGCGGCGGCCTCAGCAAACAAAGAGTTGATAATAACAACACAGACAATGGTGTGTTTTATGAAGCTTAATTCAGCACACTGAGGCAGATGGGGACTGACTGTGTGCTTATCTGGAGTTTTAATTAAAAGAATTTAGTCTTCTATGAGCACACTCTCCCTGTGTAAAGCCTAACTCGTCCCGATAGTACACCAGTGCTAATGGAGGCTACTGTCTTAGGGGTTGTGGTCTTTTTGACTCTTTTTGCCTCCGTGGAGCAGAAGGAGAAAAGACAAACTACACACAAACATGGAGCTGTTTTCCTGCAGCATTGTGTCTTTTGATTTAGGGTTTTACTGCTTTTTATTCTGGAGCAGCTGCAGGAATCTCAGCATTAGTCATGAGGTTAGCAGCTGACTGCTAGCTGCTGAGAAAAATCATTCCTCCTCCTTGGTTTTCTCTTTAGATGTGTCCATAATATATTCAGGAGATATTACTTTACTTTCCATTACAGCAGATCATTCATAGTCTCAGACATTGTCAAATAGAGATCTAATTAAATGTAGCTCCTGTAAACATACATTTAGGCTGCATTTAATGATGACATTTGGAGAAGCAATAAGGGTGATGGACACTGGAGAATTTATGTTCTTTATTTAAATCTGGTATAAAATATAGAGCCTCGTTTTTACCTGCAGTATTCATCACAGTTTTTTTTTTAATTTGATGAACTGTGATCCCTTTTTTTTTGTCTTCTGACAGTATTTTTTTCTGCTTGTTTCTCCCTAATATGCTATATGTAGCTTTTTTTTTTTTTTTTGCATAATACAGTTTGTATTGTAAGAGCACTTCTTTTCTTTTCTTTCTGTTTTGTGGCAAATCTTACCCTAATCAATACTCAACATTAACTCTTTCTCTGTGCCTGACCGTAGCAGATACTGTCTCATTTGATAGATTATGTCTGTTTATCTCTATTCCACACACCAGAGAGACTCATCTTACTCAGTGTTTTAGTTAGTCTGCATACAGATCTCTTTATTTATTAGTCAGATAAGTCATTCACCTTTCAAAAGCCTAATATTGGACATAGCACACTTAAATGTGTTTGTTCTGTTTAAGTAAAGCAGGAATTTGCAGCAACAGTTGCAGTTGACATTGCAATGAATGTGTATTACAGCTGTTTTGAGAGTAGAAATGTGATTCAAACCTGGATAAATAGGCATAAAACTGAAAACAATCTCACCTCCCTTTTGTTAAAATTATTCCCAGCACTTTGTGACAAAAGTTCATTCCGGGTTAAACAAACAAATCTGTTTTTCAGTTTTGAAGTTGTAAAAATATCCCTCGAAAAAACGCTTTAATTGAAAGCGCACTGAGCTGAAATGTAATCTGTCGTCTTTCCTGATTTTGCTCCCTCTCTGTTTCTCTCACACTCTGTTTTTTGAAAGGTGAGCAATAACAAGATACATTTCTCTTCTCTCATTTTAACAAGGAGAGTATCTGTGTGCTTCTTGTTCATTAGTATCACACATCACACCTCTATCACCCTCAGATCTGGGAGAGGCAGAGGTGTCAAAATGACAGTGTGTGTGTGCACGCATGTTTTTTTTTTTTTTTTTTTTTTTTTTAGCCTCTCAACCTCCACCTTAGTAAAATCCACATAAGCCAATTCACACTAGTCTCTCTCTCTCTCTGCTGCTTTTCTCAATATTCTATCTCCTTGTGTTATTTTTCACCCTTGGCCTGAATTGTACATTTTTTTCCCGGCAACAGTGTCAGTTTTTTTTACTGCTGCTACCAGAATGAAAAGGACACAGTGGCCGTCTGCCTCCTCAGCACCACCAAAGAGCCACAGCAAATTAGATCTACAAGCCCTGTGGAGATGAGAAAAAACTGCTTGTTTGTTCATATTGCTAATTTTATTTACATTCCCTCCCACTGTCATTAATGAAACAGCTCGAAGGGAGTATATTATGCAAAGGGCTTTAAATAGCAGTAAGTAATGTGAGTTTATTCAGATGTTTTTTTATTCCTCATGAGAGGAGAGCATTTTTTTGTCATTAGATGTCATGCAGTCCACAAAATTTCTCTTACATGGCCTCTGGACTGAACTTTCCCGCCTACAAGTTTAGTACCGATGACCCCAATGTGGGTTCAGGTTCAAAACGTGAACTATATCCTCGATTTTCGAACACTTAACTTGATTAATTATTGCAATCTAGACTCTATAGACTGCAGATCCTCGTTTATTTACCTACTAAGAGGAAGAATTAGACTGTTTATTTTGTGTTAAATCCTCAGGAGCAGGTAGAACTATAGCTTGAGGGGATCCAAAAAGTTAATTTTTAATGATAAATAGAGAATTATTCATTTATTCGACCATTTGACCATTCCATGCACATTTTACTTTTAATTTATGTAGTTTTACTTTTCCATAGGGTCGGTGTCAGGCAGATCTGAGAGGTCAAGGATGCCTGTGCCTGCAGGCCATTGGTTAATATTAATGACCATCAGCCAATTGGATCTCATCAATAGGTCAGGGGTTATCATGGGGTTGCAGATGCAGGAAGTTAATGTAATTAAAGATGCATCATGCTGTCGATTGCAGGGAAAATGCCTTTTCCACTCTTAATGTCTTTGTTGAGTTGCTTTGCTCTTTTGTGGGTCTTGGATGTGTTGATTTCTCGTCTTAAGGTCTTGAAGTTTTCACAGATTATCAACAGGAGATAAAGTCGTCTTCATATCTTTGCTTTTTAGTTCATTGCAGTCTTTGTTTGGTGCAACATTTCTGAAGCCACATTCTTATCTCTAAGTACTGAAGCCCAAATGACTTGTCTGGTACTAATAGCATCCTTCCTTCTTGTAGCAGACTGCTGACCATATAGCCCATTACATTAAGAGGCTCCTGTTCAACTGCATTGAGAGCTTTAATAGAAAGCTTGAAATCAATGGCTCGGCTTGGTTAAATTGAGAATGATTTCCAATTATTTCCATATTAGTTAGCCTTCCTAGAAACAGACCACTCCAGCAAATAACTAAATCCTCAAAAACAGGGAGCCAGTTTGTCTCAGATTAACAACGTTTCTTACAGAACTTTCATATAGATAATTTAGGTTTTTCTGGTAATTGACAGTAATTTCAGCCACCAGAGATGACGATAAATGCTGTCACTGAAACTCAGCCTGTCCAAATACTGTTCATCTCACTGGGAATGTCAAGGCCTTTAGAGTGGATTGTCTTCTGACAGACAGCGATGACTTCACCTTGGAGTTCCTCTACAGGCCATCCAACATCTGTCAATACAAACCAAATACATGGAACAAATCAATGCATTTATTCCCGTACCATCGGAGCGGCGACGATTAAATCCAGCGAGCCAACTGGCCAATAATCAATAGCTAACGATTGGCAGCAAAGGTTGCTAATCAGGTTTTGATTGGCTGAATGAGTCCATGGGGAAATGCTTGAGCCTCCTGTAATGCTACTGTACCTCAGATAGGTTTTTAAAGGTATAAATCAACAGTGGGAAAATATCTGTGACTCACAAACATCAGGACAGTTCCATATAATTTACTGGACAGTAGTTTCTGGTGAATGTGGGATGGAAATGTATTTGTTTGTTTTAAATTATGGTTTGTTTTGCTTTGGACTGAATCTCCAAGTTGCTCCTGAATCTCCAAGTTGTTGACTAATGAATAACCAAAGGGAAATTGTTTTACACTCAGTAAATACCAAAAGCCAGTAGGTTTAACAGACTGAACTGATGCATTATAGATTAGCTTCATAGTTCTGCTATATTGTTGTAATAATGTAAATTCCCTGGCAGCCTCAGAAGTTAAGCAGAGATGAAGAGCTTTTCTCAAAGACGTCTCAGTACCAGTTACTTTTTAATTGATTCTATCACTAGAAAATAAGAAAACTTTGCCCTTGTCTTTCTTCTCAGAGTCCCCGGTGTGACCATTGCTACAGATATAATCTGCGGTTTTCCTGGTGAGACTGATGAAGACTTCCAGGAGACAGTTGATTTGGTGAAATGCTACCGATTCCCCAGCCTTTTCATCAATCAGTTTTACCCCCGACCCGGTACTCCTGCTGCCAAGATGGAGCAAGTAGCTGCACATGTGGTGAGTGTGGATAAGAACACTACTTGTAAAAAAAGCAGAAAACATCGTCATCCAGTCGCAGCATATACAAGCATTTGTGGCTGCTGGTTGAAATGACAGCTGACTAATGGTAATTGCATGAATTAGCTCAACAGGCCGAAGTGTAACTGTATCAAGCTGGTGGAGAAACAAAGCTGCAACACGTCATTGTTCATTGTAAAACTGCTGCACAGTCAGAGTTTCAACTAGTCAAGCAGATTCAGGGGTTTTCTCCAGTAAAACCATCAGCTGATTATGATTTCAGTGGTGTGAAAAAAATGATTAAAACTGTGCTCCAGTCATGTTAAATATAAATATATAAAAAAGCAAACAGTTTTTATAAATTTTGCTATTAATTTAACGTGTAAGCTCATATTCAGTCGTGCTGTAAGTATACATTTATCATCATTTATGTCATTTTCAGATCTTTGATAGAGGTTCTGAATTAATTAGGCTTCTCGAGTTTTTGTGATTTTTATCATTCAAAAACATTGCTAACATCGCTAAGAGGTTTGAATGGATTTAGATTAAAGAAGCAAATTCAATACTGGATTCATGCTGGGTCATTTTGAAAGCTTTAGATGAGTTCATGCTGTTTGAAAAGAGATGCATTAAAGAAGCACAATGTGTTTCTGTCCTTTACTAGGCTCCAAGTACATCTTATGTATCCGTATGCAGATACTTATGATGACCAGGATAAGAGGTTAATAGTGAAGGTAGTGAAATTACCTTGAAAATAGCCAAGAGTTCCTGGGGTTAATGTCTTTACTCTTTACTAAACAGATGCATCCATGTCATGTCAGTTCTTTTAAAATTAATAGTGCCTCTTAATCTTCATTTGTGTCCCTCAAGGCTCCAGTGTCTCTGAAAACTAAATGTAAGCATAGAACTGTAGCAATGCTTGCAACCTAAAGTAATTAGCTTCAGGAAATTTTCGTATTTTACAAATGTATAAAGTAACTCGTAGCGTTCATGATTTAAACAGCATTTTGATCAAGTTTCAGTCAGTTTATTTGTGTAACAACCTAAAGGCTCAGTGAAAACCTCTTGTTTGCTGTGATTTTTCTCCCTCATTCCCTCAAGAATTCGTGCAAGAATTTCCAGCACCATAATACTACTTGCACGACCAAAAAGTTATGCTAGTGCCACCAAAATCTTCAACATTCTCAGGTGGACTAATGTTCTGTTTCTCTCTTTTCTGCATTATGGTGTTGCTTCTACAAGATTTGTCTAATTTTACACATCTAATGCTGCAGATTCCATTAAAAAAAATCTGCATTTTATATGTAATATTTTAACCAAGTCCGATTCAAAACAAACAAAATCATTTCAAAATTGAATGAATTGGACTATAGCAGGCAGCTCATGATGAATTTTACAGGAAAAGATGCTGCATATGTTTATGCAAAAGCTGTGAGCGCACACATATTTACATGTGTGTTAATCGAGGAATCACAGTTCGGCCTCCCGTCATCTGAAAATGTAAAAACCTGTTCCAGTTCTGTCATGACATGTACATGCATTTTAATATCTCTAATCCTGAGAGCCATCAGAAGTGTGTTTGTGTGTGGGGCGAGCTGACTCACATTCGGAGGCCACGTCTGAAAGCACAGTAAATGTCTAAATGCATTAAGTCTACAGAAACATTTGATGCTGCAGAAAATCCAAAGAAAAACATTTAAAGCAGAGAACTCCTGAGCAGTGCTGCGTTGAGATGAACAATCTGACTGTGACAGGGTAAAACATCTGTCAGTCAAGCCAAGTTTTAGAGCTACAATATCTCCCTAATTAAACAGTTACTATCTGAAGCTCTTTCTCTTGACTTCCCTTGAGATCTAAATGCCATTGTCAGAGTAGAAAGCTGCATCTTGAAGCACTTGAGGCACCAACACATTGTCTAATGGTAGTTTCATTCGAGCCTCTTATTGTTCCCTGCTCAGCCATCCAACTTCTAACACAGAGCCTCTCCAGCTTCTCTCTCTCTCAGTCTGCTGCCAAATGAAACAATTAGCGGCTAATGAAGCCATAATTGTGAGGAAAGGTGTGTGAGGGAGAGAGTGAGAAAGCAACACCGACTGAACACGTCGCCGTCAGCACCGACGTTTTCTTGACCTTTCGCCTCACAGGTTTCTCAGCTACATTATTGTTTGGCAGAGCCGCATACATCTATAATTAAACTGTAAAACAATCTTACGCTCTAAAGTCTCTCCTTTGTAACTTTAATTTCTTCTCATTGTGTTCTTATGCGTACTCTCTTCACTTTTTTTTTTTTACCTGCAGTTTGATTGAAATTGATGCACAGTTAGATGTAGATATTTTGGTGAAATGAAGGGCAGTGTAAAATATCACCTTTATGTCAAATGATTCCACGTCATTCAGGTGGAAATGCTTGAGTACTTTAGGGATACTGAATTTACAACACAAACCCCATAGCAGAAATTCAATGGGACAAAAGAGAAAACATCAGAAAACATGTGATCACTGCAACAAAAACTGAATAAATCCGTGATTTCTAGTTAGCATATTGCTAACTAGATTTGGACTTCGGGACTATGTCTCCTCATGGAATTGAAAGAATCGCGAGAGGAATTGAAAACTCAGATCGAAACACAGTGGCAGCAATAATCAGAAGGTATAGAACAAGTCAAAAATTAGACGCACAATTTAGCTGTGAAAACCAGACAGCAGCTGCTTCAGACTTGGCACAGAGATTATCAATAATAAGCTTTTGGTAAAATATAGGACACTGCATAACATCAACCTGATACTATAACATCCAAGAACAAAACCCTTCCATTCTATCTGACACTAAACTGCAAGAGAAAACATTTCTAAAGATGCCCGATGAACACTGTGAGAACACTCTGGTTAAATTAGATGAAGATAAATTTGTTTGGCATGAAAATGTTCAGGACTACCACAGTGAATGCATAGCCCTCACAGTGAAGCACAGAGGTGGTAGTGTGATGATATGGAGCTGCACGAGTGCAAAAATCAGTGTTTGTTTGTTTTTTTTGTTTATATATAAACACAAACACTGTGTATACATTAATGTGTACTCACTTCTGTTGTAATATGTATTTATTTCCACAGAATTAGCAGAAAGAATTGCTCTTTATTTACCCTACGTTTGGCTATTCATTTCGGTATTTCATCATATTTAGTTGTTTGTCGACCTGATGCGACGACATCCAAGAACAAACCTATTCCTTTCTCTTTGGCACTAAACTGCAAGAGTAAACTTTTCTAAATGGCATGTACAGATGTCCAATGACCACTACAAGAACACTCTTCAGTTAAATGAGGTAAAGATCCATTTGCTTGACATTAACCTGACCAGGACTACTACAGTGAATGCATAATCCTGACAGTGAAGTACGGAGATGGAAGTGTGACTATATGGAGCTCCTTGAGTGCAAAAGCCAATGATTTATTTGATTTTAATTTCATATAAGAGCTAACACTGTACTTGATGTACTTACTTCAGTTGTAAAATGTATATGTAGTTATTATTTTATGAAAGAATTACTGTTTATTTAGCCTATATTTGGCTTTTCACTTCGTTCAACTTCAAGCAGAAACATATGTAGTTGTTTCATCACATTTTTTTGCCTGCATGCTTGTTTCACTCTTCATTTTAGTATATTATCTAAACATGAGCATTTGAGCATTATATGGAGCATTTTATACATTCCTGAAGCCATATCACACATGCTACTTGGGATTGTTCTTGTGCCTGAAATGTTTTTCTTTGACCCGCTTCTCTTTGGAGTTGACCTCCTACATATGCTGTGCCCTGTACTGTATGTTATATCTCTTCTAGCATTTGTACTCCCTCCCTCTTTACCATCAAAGTGTTGACACTTCTCTTTCAAGTCGAGTGTCTTCATAAGTCATTCTCTTTTTCCTTCCTCTATTCGTTCTCTGAGGGGGAAGCTGAGTGCGTCTTGGAGGAATCAATCCCCAGACAACCACAGTTCTACATCTTTTCGTCCTTGTTTTTTTTTCTCTCTCCCTATTTCTGTCTCCTACATCGGTCTCATTCATTTGGATGTCAAAATATTTTATTCTGCAGGCAGCTCTTTGAATGTCAGATTGTGCAATAATACTGTTTCCTGTGGGGCTCTTTAATTAGCAAATGTTTGGTTTTTTTACTTATTTTTTAATTGGTAGTTTGTTGTTAACTTAATGGCACAGAGATTTATTTCACTGGAGCAGTATAGTGCAGATTGTGTAAGATGAAATTCCCTTGATCACATTGTCCTTCCTGCATTTCTAATAACCATTTTTGCTGCCTATTTAAAGGTTTATACGTGGGATAACTCTGAGTGTACCTGTGCTTGCCAGATTAAGTAAAGGGTGAGAAAGTTGGGAAATATTTGAGTTCCCTGTGACCAGTACACCTGCTTCAGTGGTTAAAGTTGCTCCCAGCATCACTTCATCAGTCAGCATGCACCTGTTTTTACACACACACACACACACACACACACACACACACACACACACACACACACACACACACACACACACACACACACACACAAACACACATTCAGACGCACACACACAGCAAGCAGTGGCAGCTAGGCGACGTCGAAGCCATGTAGGGTCAGTCATTAATAAAGTGCACCAGATGGTTTGTCTGGAACACAACTGTGTTGAATAGCCACAGGAGGGATGGATGGAGAAGTAGATGGAGGAGGAAGGAGGAGAAGAAAAGGAGCTGAAGGGAGATGGATGGAGGGAATAATGAGACAGAAGGAGAAACATACAGGGACATGTCCATTGTGGGGAGTTTAAGGTGCACCACGACCTACTAAATGTGGAGGCTGAGAGGTTATAAAGGTGTCATTTGCACGGTCCATATGGGACACAGTCTGACAGTTTACAATGGTGTTTTTCCACCTCCAGTATGGGAAAAAAGATGATTTTCATACTCACCGAATTCTCCTCATTTGTGTTTTTTGACCTTGTGGTTGTCATGCAAACAAGCTGTTTGTCGTACTGAAAAGCACACTGAAAATGAGGAAAAAAAACATTCAATTTTGGTGCAGATCCAGACCGCTTTCTTTGAAATCACCAGATAGGGCGCTGGCCTCAGTGGAGGATTAGCTCTTTGAGTGCTCTTCTAGTTTCCCCTGCACACAAAAACATTATTTCTGGCCGAAGAGACGAGTAATAACAAGGAATGATCTTATTTTACTGTACAGTATTCTTACCGTTTTCTTTCTTCGTGTACTGCTCGGAAGATCTCAACTATAAACCGAAAGAGTTAATGCCAGAGTGTGGAAGTGATAATGAAGAAACCCTTTTTCCTCACTTTGCTGCGGCTAGTGCAAGAAAATCTGATATTTGGCCGTGACTGTAATTAGCAACACTGACATTTTTATTTTGATGTTACATTGCAGATTTGTTTCGCTTTGGCAATCTAATTTCCAGCCATCGCAAAACACATATTTGATCAGGAAAACACTCCGTCGCCGAGCCAGTGAGCGGAGCACAGAAAACAGGTTGGAGAGCGTCCACCTGTGATAAGGTCCAGGTGTTTTTTGGTATCTGTGGGTCTAACTTATTACCTTCCATAATAAATGATATATGAGCTGCATGTAGGGTAGAGTAGAGGCAGATGGAAAGAATAGGGGACCACAGGGATGGAGGCAGCATGTTGAGAATAAAAGGATGTGTGTTATTAGCTCGGATCTCCATAATCATCCCCAGGTGACTAGAACTTAGCCTTGATAAATGGACTTGCAGAGTGGAAGGTGTGTGTGTGTGCGTGCATTTGAACGTCTGTTGGTAAGGACGAGTTGAGAATGAGCAGCTGTGGGAGGGAAAGGGAGAAAAAAGTGATAGAGAAGGAGATTAGCTGATCTAGTGGGACAATGTTTTTAATTTCCCCAGGTTGTAATTGGTTAAGAACTCCATTACCCACGAGGCACCAGTGCCGCAGCTGTCAAAGTGAAACAGCTGGCCAGCCACCAGTAACTCCATCTTCTAACTTCGCCGTCATTTATCTACGCCGACACACACACAGACAAACACTTGGGTTTCTCTCCGCCTCTCCGTCTGAAACTGTCCTATCAGGGGAGATAATAACACTTGGTTAAAGGCAGTCTAACAGGTATTAAGGTTGAGTTAATGGTTAAGTTGCTGTCTGGGGCCAGGTAGACCTGTGCTTGATTAATGAGCACCTAGTCCACTAATAATGAAAGCAGTAACACATTCTGCTTTAATGATCACAACTTTTGCTTGCCTTATTCAAACGGGTGTTCTTACCTGTGCAGGTCATCAGTGCGCTGTTCAATTTAGAGTTTTAACTAGCTGGAGACGCTGACAGTAACAGGGTGAGAAAAATAAAGATCTCCAGTAAGTCTTTGCCAATGCCT
The DNA here is from genome assembly GCF_022539595.1 of Amphiprion ocellaris. NCBI lineage: Eukaryota > Metazoa > Chordata > Actinopteri > Pomacentridae > Amphiprion > Amphiprion ocellaris. The sequence continues at coordinate 24,441,173 of NC_072774.1, forward strand.
GAGGGGAGATTTAGTTGTTCCTGAAGGAGGGTAATAGTGGTGAGCAAAGTGTGCTTAAATATGTTCACTTTTTTAATAGAAATCTTTAAATGAAGTACAGTATATACATCTTCAGTTCTTTATTAGAAGAGAACTGGACTGAGAATGACTGAGAATCTAAGTGTGTTCTTCCATATGTTTTAGCCCATTTTATATGCTTCAGAATGAAGAAATTGTTTATTGGAAACAAAAATAAAAATGCATTTTAAAAATAATGCTACATGTCCTCCATTTAAAATGACTGGCTGAACTAAGAAAAGACTGATTTTATTCTTTCTCAGCTGAAATGAAGTGACTGCATAGCCTCTGTAGAGTATATAACTGCGTTATTTACCTGAATATGTCTTAATAACATGTTGAAATCACTTTAAATTTGTCTCAGTGTGTAAAAAGAGCATTTCATCTATAACGAGTTGCTCACATATGATCATTTCCACTTCTACATCAATAATTCGCGGTATCTACCTTTTGTGTGTCTTATTTTGCAGATAATGTCTAACACAAGTCAACTAGTTGGACAATGTTCTGTTTAGTGACCTCTGCAGTGAGATAAAGGTTACAAACACCACAGTACCACCTCTCAGCGTGATGCTTTAGGAGGTGTTAATCCTTCACAGACACAACCACACACACATTATGCCCGAGGTTGTTCAGCTATAGAAGTAATATAACACTCGGGCTCTGTAACGCTAACATCTGTCTGTCATTAGGGAAAGACAAACGGGCACATTCTGCTGAGCCACAAGCACAAACAGCACCGGCAAGATCACAGTTACCTTGCCCCACATCACACTCACTGCTGACACACATGTACTTCATATGTAGTCACAGCTCTATTGCATTGTGTCAAGGAGTCACAAATAAAGCATTTTCTCTCATATAAATAAAAAACAAACAAAAACAAAAGCAGGACTTTGCCATTAGCATTAGAATGCATATACAAAATGTAAACAGTATATGAACAAGATAAAGATAAAGATACTTTATTTATCCCCAGAGAGGAAATTCAGGTGTCCAGCAGCCCACAGTGTGCGACATACATTTAGATTCATCCATACACAGTAAAAAAAATAAATAGTTAAAAAAAAGAAAAATAACATGGTAAAAGCTACTATCAATAGTAATATTTATATTAATGTTTATATTATATAAACAGTCTGTACATCCCATATATGTGAGCATGGAACCACAACATCCTCACACATAAGATAAGATAAAATTTTATTAATCCCGAAAGAAATTCTTGTGTCAGATACTGCTCAGAAAAAGCAAAAGACATGACACAAGAAATGCAGTGCCTTTAAAGTAGAATAGCAATAAGATATAAGTACAATACTGAAATAAACTAAACTAAAATAGGGCAAGAATAGAACAATAAATATTGCACGTGACCTAAATGTTACAAATGAAAATAAAATGACAAAGAAATAATAATCAGCGTTAATGAAGGAGGCCAAGTAGATGCCAGGAAAATGTGTTCTTATATAATGCTTATTACATAAAACTCCAAAGAGCAGATGCTTCTAATGAATGACTTTGAGCTTTCTGGAAATGTAGCCAGCATTGAAATGAGAAAAAAGCAAAACAAAGAGAAAGAAGAAATTAAAGGAAAGTTTGAGTAGATGCATCGATCTGAATATTGTTTTTTAGTGAAATTAGAAAGCTAACAGGTACCTAAAGACAATTATTTACTATCTATCACTTTAAATTACTTACAGTAACTGCTTCTCAGCTCTGTGCGGACCTTCCTTTGTTATATAAAATGAGTTAACGCTGCCTGTATGAGCACTTTTTCACAGAGCTTTTGCTTCTTTCCTTGTCACTCCTACGTTGGAATCTGTGTACAAGTGTCTACATCCATGTAATGTCACTTCCCGTTAGATGCAGCATCCGTCTCTGGCGACAACAACAGATGGACGTCATGATAAAAACCATTGTTCATCATCACCATGGTGACAGGTCCACAGTGGCTGTGCATTGCTGGGCTGTCACTAGCACAACCTCGACGGCATGCAAGATTAACTTCTGTAGCTGATAGAACACACACATACCTGTACACAGACAACACACTGACTTCATAACAGGTTTTTTTGTGTTTGTGTTGTATTTTCACAAGCAGGTTTTTGTGTCTTAATCAAGTCGCACTTTCATCGAAACAGTGTACAGAAAAAAAAAAGATAGTGGCCAGCGTTTGTCAACTTTTTGAAGGGTATCAAAACATTTTTTTTATGCTTTAAACTATTTTAATCTAATTGGAAAAGTAACACGGTGAAGAGTTAAATAAAGTGTGTATATCTCCACAGTAATTGTATTTTCATATAATCATCAAGAGAATTTGAAATGAGCTTTTGAAATGTCGCACAAAAGAAAAAAATTATAAATTTGTCTTTTTTTTTTTTTTAAATTGCCTGCATTGGAGTAAAGTAGACTGCAGAGTGCCAATAAAAGGTGGCAGTAATAAACAGAGGACAAAAAGCCAGGCAATCTGGTGTTGGACATGTTTCATGTTGTCTGGAAACAAAGACAACAAAAGAAGTCTAAACATCTGATCAGTCGTGTCACTTACATGTTTGCTATGTTAGAACTTATTTGAAAAAGTTGTTTCCATCTCTTTATGCAAAAACCACCTTAAGTGAGCCTAAAAACCTTTGCACAATTAGGGAGTTTTGGGTTAACTTTTTCTGATGTGATTCTTCGAAATATTTGCACAAACATATGACTGCTAGATCAAGCTGCAACCTCTGGGACTGAAAAATTATGCTAAATGCCAAAAACTGTAGTTCATTAAGTGGCCGCTTGAAGCTGTTTCCGAAAGTGAGTCAATCTCCATCAACCCCAATGTTACAATGCTTTAACTTTATAGTAAAAATAAGCAGGTTTGCAACCTGATGCAAAAGACAATTTTGGTGTCTATAGGTAATTTATCCGTTAATAATCACTGAACAAAGGGTGAGTTTTTGTATATCTTTTCCATTTAAATTGCATTAAGCTTAAAAATGATCTATAATTCAGGGCGTTGTCACTTTGGCAGGTGGGTATCACAGGGCTGCCATGGAGGGCTCATCCATCTTTATATACGGTCTGCCTTATAGTCATTTCTACTCACTTCCTAAAATATACACGGTAGTCCACCTTTACAGATCGTCTGCGGCCTGTTTCAACGTCCTCTTGCTTCCACATTTGCAGATCCTCACCTCCCCAGTGCAGACGTCTGCTAGTGTTTACAAATCAGTTTCACAGGGGCGACTAAGAGTGTAGGTCTTGCTCAAGGGCACCTCGACAGCAGCTGTGGTGTGATAATGAGAGTATGTCTAGTTTACTTCCCTTTAGCCAGCTTTTCTACACTCGTCTGGAGATTTAAACGAAGGATGTGAACCTCCAAAAATTGAGGAACAGGTAGCATGACTTAAGAAAACCACCGGACTATAGGTTTACAGGTAATGAGCTGAGATTTCCCCCTAAATTATTACTGTTATGGAAGGAAACTGAGAATGTTTTCATGTTTCCATTTGAATTACTGTGCATCTGGCATGTTTTCCCTCCTTTGTCCATTTTCAGCGTGCGCCTTGCAGCATGTGTGTTTGTATTGGCATGTTTGTGTGCTGCAGGACTGAATAAATTCTGTTGGCTATTCATCGGGGGCTGAGAAATCCTTACCTGCAGTTACATCTGTCTTAGAGCTGCACACACACACACACACACACACACACACACACACTGAGCTGAGCATCGTCGACTACAGAGTGATGGTAAAAGTGATGAAGGGATGGCAGGAGGAGAGAGAACGGTGCTGAGGAGAGATGATGAGAGCACTGCTCTCAGCCGAGGTGCTTCAGGCAAAGAGAGAGCGAGAGGAATTGTAGAGGGACAGACTTATAGGGGGAGGATTGGTGAGAGAGTGGAGACCCAATGATTAGTGTGAGTTTTCTCCCACTGGAGGAAACACATGGAGCGAGGGGAGAGTGGGGGGAGCGCTGAGGGAGACGTGGAAAAGGCACAGAAAATGAGAGAAAAGAGGATTTGGAGATTCCGGAGAGCCCTTTGGCAGAGGAAGAGAGAGGGAATCAGGTGAAAACATAAATGAGAGGATGGTACAGGGACAGGGCCGATGATTACAGGATTTTATGGATCAGAAGCGCCTTGAGTGAACAGAGAATGAGCAAGAGACGGCCAGAAACATACCATAGGGAAGGAAAAGAAGTAAAGACGTACACAGATGGAGGGAAGAGAGTTTAGAGCTGTGAGAGGTGCACAGATGAAGGATGGAGACAGAATATCAGAAAAAGTCAAAACTGGACAAGGAGGAAATCACCACCTTCAGACACTTCGATTCTAATACCTTTATTTCACCTTCCCTCTGCCTCTCTGCTATGTTTACTTTGCTTTTCCACGTCTTTGTTCAGTTTTTTGGCATTTCTTTCCTTCTAAGAACACCAGCACAGTCTGTCATGTCATGCTAACTTTTGCAGCTCAGTCCATCTTTGTCCATTTGACACACATATTGTACATATTAAGAAATTTTTTCCCCCCTCCTTTTTGCATTCAAGCATCAAGTTGTATTTGCCTACATCCTGAAGCTGCATATGTCTGTCAAGCTGTAATGAAGCCTGTGTGTGATAGGAGAGCGACTAGGTTGTCTGCTCGCTACGTACAGATCTGGCCTAAGGACACAGAATCATCCCTGTACATACTAACAATGAAAAAGCAAAGGGAGGGAAGAGGAGGGAGAGCAGCATCGAATGCACTCTCCCTTTAGCTAGAGTAGCGTAGACATATATCCTTCCCCTTTAGCCAGACATGGCCTAATCAGCGAGCTAATTAGCGCTCTCTGTAACTGCATCAGCCTCATGTAACTGATTGCATTAACAACTGCCACACATCAAACAGTCATGTCTCACGCTTATGCATCTCATTACACATTAAGGACACGCAAGGTTAAAGCCAGATTTTCACAAGGAAATAAAATGTGGAATATTTTCTGCTACAGTTGCTGAACAAATAAACGAATTCCATGTCTATATATTTAATGGATTACTGGAGGCGTAGTTGTCAGCCATGGCAGTTCATTTCCTTCTGTTCAAGTCTCCCAAAGAGTTAACATGAGTAAAGTTGTACTGTATGTCCATGTTTTTACCATATGTCATGTCTTCTTTCTTTGTGAAGCAAGCAGAGGAGGAGGAGGAAGAATATTCTATATCATGAGGGGAAAAATGAAGACAATTCAGGGAATGTTGGATTTTATGAAATCATTATGCCAAAAAAAAAAATGGAGTTTTGACGGAGAGGTCATTTTTTAGGAAATTCTTGCATTAACTCTTTAACCTGAAGAAAGTGTTTTGATATGATTCTCTGTCTCCAGTTTGTGTTGCTTTTCTTGTCTTTTTTTTGTAGCTGTATGTTTAATGGGTGGTTTTATTAAAACTTAACATTTCTTTTGTCTTTTTTTTTATTTTTTAGAAAAAACAAAGGACAAAAGAGCTCTCACAACTCTTCCACTCTTACAACCCGTACGACCACGAGGTAAGATCTGTCACTGTTAATGGTGTAACTGTATTCAAAATGCATCTTCCGGTATAAACCTCGGTTTTGAAGTCACTCTTCAGTACATTTTTGACTGTAACTATTAAAGCAGTCAAATACTGCATACAGTCTGCAAAAAAGACTTTGAGCTGTTTACTCTTTAGTATGGAAGGAAAAAAATCTAATCAAATCCAAATTTCCATTAAGACAAGTTTAATATATCAATTTAGAATAGTTATTGAAGCCAACAGTACAATTTCAGCAGTAAAAGTTGTGCAAAGCAACACTAAAGGGAGGAGGTATTTTGTTTTGAAAACCTTTATTTGGACTGTCAGTGGACAAAAGCAACTGATGTCTTGGCTTCTACATTTAGTGTGACCACCAACATTGTGGATGTGAGCAGTGAAGTCAAATGAAATCCACTTTATTTATGTAGTTTGTTTACAACAACCTGAATTGACCAAAGTGCTGCATATGTTGGTCTGACAGACAGCAAAATTATGTGCAAAACATCATCAAGACTGGATAAAAATAATAAAATGGAATTGTTCAACTAGATAGCAACTTGTAAAATCAATGTCCAAAGAAAGAAATATTAGGATTATTAAGAGCAGAATAAAGTTGTTGCAGATATGTGTGTCTGGAGGGTTTTTTCTAAAAGTGGCTGTTTTTGGCTGTGCAGTACAGGTGAGTTAACACAAAAAACGTTGTCCTGACACACATTCAGCATCATTCCCTTCCAGAGCAGACGTCTTTATTTGACTTCAGAAGTATTCGCTATAAGTCACCATCGTATTTATGGCCCTGATGGTTTGTTGCCTCTTTGAGATGGACACCTCTTGTCAGCAATCTGACGGATGAGGACGGCTCAAGTGTTTGTTCCTGATTACATTGTGAGTGTGTGTGAGGGAGATTGAACTGTGAGGTCGGAGATAAATCTAATCAGCTGTGTGTGTGCTGCAGTGTTCGTACATTATCAGGTTAACATCTGACAGCAGACTGAACCTGCCACACTTCAGCCACTTATGATGAAGAGACTCTCATGACTGCAGTTTGTGTGTCTGTTGTGTTCTTCTAGAAAGATGACCTTCTGAAAACCCACGACGACAGCTGTCATCACATTTTACTCCCATCCTGTAAAAGATGAATTACACGTTTACATGCAAGAGTGTCGTGAGCTCTTGTGTATGGTTAGAAATACATATATCTCACTTTTTTCCTGTCATAATGTTGGTCCATCAGGCAAACTCTACTTATCCTGAACACACTCATATCATAAAACATTCTGGAAAGCAGTTGGCAGCCTGCTACTGCAGAGTGAAGGCTTTGAACATGTTGGAGTTTGAATCTTGCCTTGCAGGTGTGACGCTGTGTTATTTAGCAAAGCTTTAGCTTAGCCAAGTTTTTTGCAGACTTTATTCCCAGAGCCTGTAGTGCACGGGTTAATGTTACACACTAATTAAAGGGATATGGGAGAGATCACGTTTTCTCTGTGGCAGACATGCATCTCTGCCTCCCACACTCACAAAGTCTCACACAGACGAGCAAAAGTACACTAATAATAGTACACGTGGGACACACATGCACATTAAAGACGATGGTTAACAGGAATTTGAACAAAGTTAGCAGAGTGTCTTGACATTAAATTAACACACTCGTATCTAAATGAGAAACTCTGCTCCATCGCTCAAACCAATATTTTTTTTTGCACCTTTCTTGCTCAGTCGTCTGTTCTTCGTTAATGTTTAAATTGTTTGAGGAGTTAAATTAAGCCACTGAAAAGGTCCTGAAATATTGCATAAAGTCTAAGTCCAAGTCTGGCTAAACCTTCACAAAGAGGCACATGGATCTGATAACAAGTTGTCGCTGCAAACAAAGAGCATCAGTTTCTTAAATCACTCCTGCAATAGAACCTCCTTCTGAAACAGCTGTCTGTGTGCACGTTCATTTTCTGTCAGCTGTAAATTTTGACACTTTTTTTTGTGAGAATAGAGAGCATACAGGGGGTTTCACTCTCCAAAGACAGATGTTGTGTGAAGAACCACTTTAAAGGCACTGTATGGCCTCTGCAGTTCTTAGACAACTTAATTCATTCTGAGCTTGTGCGCAGCGTGAGCTCCTCTGGGAGGAAGCCCATGTCCATTCCAAAGTTAAGGCTAAAGATGAAACATGGCTGCAGTCAGAGCGCCAGTCCTTCTGAGATTCCCTTTTTTTAGGAGACAAACAAGAAAAATCTCTTCAATATTTGTACATCGAGACATCGAGACGAATTTGCTTTGTTGTAAGCAGCTATTTTGCAATTTTAAAAAGCCAAATTACGAGGATAATAACCTTGCAATTGATAAAACAATTGCCCTCTTTTGATATGTCACATTTGTTATTTGTGTGTTTTCAATGCGAGACAAATTTCATAACACTTGGTCGTACACTTGGAGCAGAGGCAAAGAAAGAACCTGTTAAACTTGATGTAGATCTGAAAAAGAGGACAGTGCTCTGTTTTTAATCTTTAGTAGGGTAAAATGCCAGCTAACTTATTGATAAACTTGCCTTTTTTGTGATATTTTGTGAATAAAATATGTCAAAAGTAATCCAGTACTATTACATCCCTGACGTTATCAATGTTTTTAACATGTCAGGTTTCATATAAATCTCCAGAGCAGCTCGACTTACAGCCACATTACTGCAGGTCTTATTCCTTTTCCATAGATTGTGTAAATGTGCAAATAAATCCCCTCACATTACAGACTCGGATAGCCGTGAGATATGATTTAATGATAACAAATCTAATGTCAAGCATGCTTCCTCCCAGATCAAGCACGGTTCTGCCTGTCCTTGCCCGTGTCCATACACTGTGGAAATGTTAAAGCAAATCAGCTTGTATTAAGCCCATATAGCCGTTAGATAGAAATAAATGAAGTCTGATAATGTCCCTCATTTTACAGTAAATTCCCCTGGGTGTCTGGCCTTTCAGCTTACGCTTTATGTAAGGATATTATGTGTTTACCAACATGTGTGTGTGAGGCGGAGATAAAGACGGCGAGTGTGTTCATAGATTTAGATTGAAGGGAGAAATTGGTGTTTTTACAGCCATTGTTGTTAATGCATATCCTCCTATAGGTATGAAAAGGTCATTAATAAAGAGTGAGTTGGGGAGAGGGCGCTGGGTTAGTGCGGCTTTATTGTAGCTGCAGGCTACCAAACCAAATGAAACCATGTTTTTAAATGAACTAATTGTTGTTTTTGTACCGAGCTTGTTTCTTAATCTCCCATGACTAACTCTGAATTATAAATTGGAAAAATGGTGAGCTCAAACGAAAATGGGCTGTCAAAGAGAATACTTTCCTTCCTTTGCTTTCCTTTTATTGTCAGTTTTTCTCTTCCTTTCTCTCACTTTGTCGCCGCATATTAAACAGTGCTGCGTGTTCCTGTGTGATCATATACGTTACATATAGACAGTCATCTGGTGTGTGTATGTTTAAGAGACAGAAGTGTGTACATGAGTGTGTGTTTGTGATGATTAATGCGAGGTATCCTTTAGCCAGATGGTGCTGAACAAGGCCCATCCATCAGCAATGAAAAGACCAGTGGGCAGAAAGCTGGCAGAGCACTTTGTCTAGGGCCAGTGCCCCCACTGGACACACTCACAAACACACACAGACACACAACACATGCGTACACACTCTCTCAGGCTTTCACTGTATAACCCACTGAGCCATACCGGAGCCTCGTGTTTTGCTTTGGAGTCCAGGTTCTTGCTTGTTTTTTCCTGCTTCGGTCCCACATGAGCGGTGGTAGTTCACCCCTGAAAACAAGTCTGCTGTGGTGTTGACATATGCAGGTCTTCAACCTATTATAGTCCCACGACTGAGCTGAAAGGTCAACTAGTTCCGTTTTTACAATTCTAGTGCACAGTTTGTTTCCATATGGATTTCTGAAAACAAAAGCAGGATTGTTAAACAGTAGACATCTTTAAAGGTCCCATATTGTGCCTCTTTTCAGCAAACTAATGAAAGTCTCATATGTGTCCTTCAACTTTTCAGCTCAAAATACTGCGAAGATGGTTTATTTTACTTTGGACTGTATGATGACTTTGTCAGACAACGATATGAAATCGGTAGTTTAGTGGTGCAGTGAAGCATTGTTGAAATAGTCCTTGTTAACATGGAGTCTTAATGGGCTGTCGTTTTGTAACAATTTCACACTTGTTCTATTATCTGACAACCAAAAGAGAAAAATCTGCAAAGAGAACAGTTTTATTGGGAATTAAAATGCATAATGTGTGAGCACAGAGAGAAGGAGAGAAGCTAACAGATGTAAAGAACAAACAGCAGAGTTTAGGTTGAACTGAAGCACAGCAGACAATACAGAAACACAATAACCCACTCAGTAGCTGTTTGTTGGTCTCATATTGGCCTAAAATTTCCATAATCTCTGAATATTCATCTTTACTCACTTGTCTTCGACACAATTAGCAGAACCAGTGTTTGCAACCTTTTTTTCACAGGTAAGATTTAAAGTGCTCCTGGAGATCTGGTCTGTGTTTATCTGTGAGATTTTATTCCTGCAACTTCAGTCTATATCCTGCTCCTCTTACCTGTGTGCTCACTTTAATTATGCCTTTTTGAAGTCCCTGTAGTCGGTGATGCCTGCCTCCCTCTTGTTTGCCTAGGATGACCACATTTTTATTCCCCTGTGCAAATGTGTGTCTGTGTGTGGTTAGAGAAAGCGCATGAACACACTGCACGCATGCAGACGTCTCTCCCTTTGCTGCATCGCTGTGTCATCTGCTGTAAAGTTTTGCTCCCTGGAGTATGTGCCCTTCCAGGTTGAGGTTGTGGCGCTGCCATCATGCTGAAGTCATTGTCAGCAGTGTGTGTGTGTGTGTGTGCGCGAGTGTCCACGCGTTCAGCTGTTTCTGGCAGAGTTAACAGAGCTCACCTCTCAGCACACACTGCCACAGTCTCCTGAGAGCGCACACACATACATTCTCCACGCTGTGTTCAGAGGCCTGAATGACAGGGGTGACAGTTTTCCCTGCGGCAAGAGAGGAGGGACAAGCTGTCAACATGGCCGGCTGCACCTGCCGGCCTCAAAACACTCACAAAGACTGGAAACAGGAAGACGGAATAGAAAAGGAGGTAGAGGTGGCTAAATGAAAGGCTGGTAATGAAAGACTAACAAGGGAAAGGAGGCATTTGTAGAAAATAAAACACTTAATTACACTCAGTAAACTTTCCCCCTTCAGTTACTCTGAACTCCCAGTTTGCCTCATAGAAGTTGACATAATTATCTATCGTTTGAAAAAACAAAAAAAGGTAATTAGTCTCACAATTCTCTCCCTATACACAACAGATCTTTTTTTTCTTATTTTTGTGCATGCTGCTAAACTGAACAATTAGTATTCTTTTTTTTTCTTTTGGCATTTTTAATTACTTTTATTTTTTAGAATGAGTTTTTAAGCCGCTGTTGTTTTGCATTGTTGTGAGAAGCTAACCTCTGTCTTTGTCAGGCTTGACATTTGCTTGCCGTACTTCTTTTCCCTCGTTCCCTGTTAATTAACTGACTATTCAGGGCAAAAAAAAAAAAAAAAAAGAGGGAGTGGAAGAAGGGGAAAAAAACGAGAGAAATATTAGTTATCGTGATTTATGTTTGTGCCACTCTTTCTTGACTGGTCTCCTCGTCCATCTGTCTGATTTTGCTGTCTAATCTGGGAAAGACTTTTATTTTATTTTATTTTTTTGCTTCATCTGATTCAGGTTCTATGTGGCTTTTTTTTTTTTTTTAAAGAATATCTACAATTGGCTTTCATTGCAACAATCTAAGGCTTTAAAGGTATTACAGATTTTCAGTGCTGTTAGTTAGTTAACTTCTGTTGTTAACTGTGATGGACTGATTACACCGGAATAAAAATGTTGTTGTTGTGGTTATTTTTAGGTGTTTATGAAGGACACATTCTGGAGGAAAGCTGCTGTATGCTTTGTTTTTAGAATAATTTGAATCCCTGCCACTGTCTTTATCTTTTCATTGCGGTGTAAATGTGATAAAAGGTGACAGAAATAAAACCAAAACACACAAATGGCTTGTGGAAAGTCTTTTATAGTTTAGCTTTTCAGCAGTTCTTGAACTCACTGATGCATACTGAAAGAACTGATCTTGGTTCATTCTCTGTAGTTGAATCTACGCAGAGAAAGTGGCTGTTTCAAGCTTTTATAGTTGTGTGTCTAAGTTTCTCCGAGGTTACACTGCCAAACCGCTAGTAAGCTGTGGTATTAATATACCATCATGAGGAGTTTCTTTGTATTCTTCAAGAAGCGGTGACTGGAATGGAGCTGATCATGTTGGAGTTAAACCTAATAAATGCTGAACAACTGCCTTTACTATAATTTTTGTAGAACAGACAATAGAGCTGTGACAAAGGAATATGACATAGGCAGAATATTACTAATAGCAATAATAAAAGTTTATTATTTATAGATCACTTTTCCTAACAATCTAACAAAGGAATAAATTAACAAAACACGAGACAGCAGAAAACAGCTATAAAATACATTATGAGCAAGCCAGACACAATTACAATCCATTACATATTACATTTAGTTTCACTTAAACATGATCTTTGCACGTTGTACTACTACCAATCAGGTTCTTTGCATTGCAGGGGTAGATTCAGGTATAAATCGAGCTTCAGGCCATGTTAACACCGTCACCTGTTCTTCCTCCATACTGAATCTCTCTTGAGTCCCCCTTTGTTCTGTGCATTTTCATCAGTTCTGCTATTTCTAATGGTTCCCTACAACCAGTTTAACATCGTCAGCTGCTGGAATCTCTCTTAAATCCAAAATGGATATGAATTGTTCCATAATATTACCAGCTTTCCAGTGCAGCATTTTCTGCCAGAACTTGGGTGCAGTCATTGGTTGTTTTTTTTGTTTTTTATCTTTAGAATGTGATATTATGTGTTACTACTGTGCATTTTTTTCTCTGCAAGTTACTGAATTAAACTGCACACTTTTCTTGGATCTCTAGGTGTTTTTCTCCGGTGTTTTAATTAACAGCAGGTCTGCAGCCTTGCACATATCCAATGAGTGTTGAGAAGACCTTTCTGTGACAAAGTTGGTAGTCAAAAGTGTTGTACAACTCACAGATTCTTCTGTGGCTTTAAGTAGGCTGAGATATGCATAACACCTTACTATACAGGATAATATTACACCTCCTGTTTGATCAAAGGCAATAGAAATGGAACAAAACCTCTTTGTGTGTATGTGTCTACATGTGTGCGTGCACACTGATATTCCACCCACATTGCACGCTGCTTGCCAAATACATGATTTTCCTCTGCTACTTTACAGTAGAGCACTATAGCCATGTATACATGCTCTCAATCTGTCAAGGTTACACAACAAGGACCAGCACAACACATACTCATATACAGTCCTGCAAAAGTACAAAAACACATGTGAACTTCTGTAATTGCATGGTCATTTTGGTGCCAAACATACGTTATATTCCCAGGTTCTTTATTTCACTAACACCACATTAGAGCTACACTGGGTTTGCTCTCGACACACTAACAGAGCATTACTTTTGCCAAATATGACACCTTGCAACTGTTCTTTTTACTGCTGGACATGTGCCTGCACCACACAGGATGAAACTGATGTCGTCACTCAAAAATCAGCTGTTAGGAAATGGCACTGTGACCTTAGATCTGTAAAACAGACAACTCTTTATACATTTTGATCAGAACTTGTAATGCTGAGAGTTGAAGGCTTTGTTCTTAAAAATAAGGTGAATAAAACTTATTAACAGCACACTAAAGGCACCTCACAAGTTCATTTTAATGGCACACAGCGCACTATGTAAAATACATCATATTAATGAAATCATACTGAATTAAAGCTGTCCTCCAAAGATATTTTTTACTTTGTTTTAGATGCTGGACTTTGTTCCTGCATGCAGCACCCACCGAAATCAATGTTTTGGACTCTAAACAAAGGTGGAATGCCTCTGCATATTCAACAACACTACAAATCTCCTGCAGCTGCTCCAGGTGTTGTGAAAGTGACTTAAGAGTGAAAAACAATATGATAAACACCGAGCAGTTTCAACATTAAAATCACTGAGAGGTCAAGTGATGGTTTATCTCATTACAATGCAGCGTTCTGCTAGGAAACCTCACGCTCTGGCATCCATGTTGATTTTACACTGCAGAAACTACTCAGCAGTAGCTGGAGGAACATGACAAAGAGCTCAAAGCATTGGTTAAGCTTTCCAAATTCAGCAAATATCAGTCTGATCGAGCACTTTCCCAGCACCAGACACCACCAGACACTTCAGAAGTCTTGTGTCGATGCCCCGACCTGGTTTAAAATCAGTGTAGTTTAAAATGTAGCCTATTCTTTTTATATTCTTACACCCATAGGAGAAGAGAGAATGTCGAGTGAACAGTTTCTGAAGAAATGCCAAGTTTTTTAAACTAATGAGCTACTATTTGTGATGCAATTACAGCAAAACAAGTGCTGAACCTTAAGAAAACAAATCCACCTGAGCAGCTTCTATTTTGGTCAGACACACCTGTCCAAGCAACTTATAACATCATTATATTTTATGTTGAGTGTTGTTTTGTTCTTTTATTTTTAATTTGTGTGTTTTCTAACTGGTGGAAACTAGAACTTGCTGCTGTTTATCCTTATCACAGTAAGAAAGGTTTCAGCTGAAAACATTAGGAAGAACCTCATCTGAATATTTCTGTCCTGTTTTCATACTTTCAAGGTTATGTAGCAAAAAAGATTGTTGCTGTATATTATCTTAACAGGCTTTAATACAACTGACTAGAATTGGCCAAACAAAAAATTTACATTTTGAAGAAATCTAAGTGGCCATTTGTTCTCATATTAACAAGTCCCAGCAAAAAAAATGCTTTTTCACTGCATCAGTGTAATGTATTTCATTTTCATCTCATTTGAAGAAATCTAAGTGACTCAGTTGGCTATTTTTTATCCTTTAACGTAAAATAGGCAGCTTGTGGCATTTTAGTGAACAGAAGTTTTCAGAAATGACCTGAAAATACTTGATTTTTTTGTGTTACTCTCTCAAGCATTTAGCTATAATTGAATACTTAATTCTTTTTGGGGGGGATTTCTCACTTTATTGCTAGTTACATTTCATGGTAAAATCATTCATTAAAAGCTTCTCTCCTCCTGCTCTATGCAATTTTATGTAATGAGTATTTTGTAATCGCACCATTTCCTCACACTTACTTTATCAACACTTTATTTTTCATTTCATTTTCATTTGCAACATTTTCATTACACGTGCAATGTTTCACTTTCATGCACAACATTTACAGTGTAATGTGAAATATTTCATTTCCGTCCCATTTAAAGAAACCTAAATGGCTCAGTTGGACAATTTTTTCTTCTTTTAACATAAAATGCCAACAAAATATCAGCTTTTTCACTCCGTCTCTCTCCCTCTCTGACCCGTCCACCACCCCCACCTCCTCTCTGAAAGGGACACACAAAAAAAAAAAAAAGGGACACAGTGTGTCTCGCAGTGGCTTGTTGATTGCTTCCATTTGTTGGGCTAAAGGCATCATGCCTGTGTTTTTCCACTCGGCAGGTACACACAGACACACACACAGACACACACACACACACACACACACACACACACACACACACACACACACACACACACACACACACACTTCCATACATGAGGCCACAGCAGCAGGCCGGAGGAAACCAGGGTTTGCAGCTACTTCAGCATAATATGTGAGTGACATCTGAATGGAGGGGAGGCAGAGAGAAAGGAGGCAGGGGGATGAATGAAGGAGGGCTGTCAGGGCTTGTGCTGCTAAATGGTTTCCTAGACAGGAGTGTGAATGCTTTCTGATTCAGTCAATAGGCCTCCATTCAGCCAGGCTCGTTTGAAAAGGTATGTGTGTTTTATTGTTGATGAGTGTGTGTTCTTTCCTCTCTATTCTGCAGCTGCTCGGCTGCAAAAGTGGATCGTCTCTTCTTTAAAACCAGTCAAAAATATACAATAAAGTATGCAAACCTTTCCTGTACCTGAAGTATTAAAATACCTACTGCTTATTGTGACTTGTCTTTTAATGATATGTCCAACATTAGGCAGTGTTCAGTGATAAAACACACTGCAGCACCAGACAGTATTAAGTAGGTTTTCTGTTGTGTCATTTTAGTGCACAGAGGTTTTCAGAAAATGCTTGTTTTTTTTTTGTCTTTGACAAATGAATACTAATACTCTTTTTTGTTTGTTTGTTTTTTCACTCCACTGATAGTCAGATTTCCAGAAAGCTCAAAGTCATTCATTAGAAGCTTCTGTTCTTCTATTCTTTGCAGTTTTGTATAACAAGCATTTTATAATAACACATTTTCTGTGCATCTACCTGTCCTCCTTTATCAACACTTAATTATTATGTCATCTACATTTAATTTTTATTTCACATTTTAGTCACATTTGCAACATTTCATTTTTACTTAAATTTTTCAGGTGGGACATTTCATTTTAATATGTGATATTACTAATTACATCAGTAACACTGCCAGTATTACTTTTTTAAATGTTCTGTTCTACCCTTATTTTAGCTACTTATTCTGTTTCAATAATGTATGTCTTATAGCTTTTCTACTTTTTATTCATTGCATTTATTGTGTTATGTCATTTAGTTTTTTGAGTGAAAATTAGGACAAGTGTTTCCTTTTAGATAAAGTTTTATCTTATTCTATCTTATTGTGAGTACTTCCCCTATTGGCTGCATCGTTAACAAAGGCTCTTCCTTAATGAGAAACCTTCTGTAGTGAATTAAGCCTCATTGCATCTTCACAACTTATCACAGTTGATCTCTAAACACGTCTTTCCAAACTGTCCACGTATGTACTAAATACATTCCAGGAGTTTTCTCAGTGTTTGACCAACTTTCCTCTATATGAGTGAACAGATGTTAGAACACACGTGTTTTATGTATGCATGTATGCAGTCGTGTTGTTTCTGCCTGATTGCTTAACACAGCCTGTCATTAGAAATATCTGAAGCCTCCATCAAAGTAACCCACTACAATCTATATGGAAATTCAGATGCATGGCTGCAGCTTTTCCATCTTCACTCTCCTGTTGTTTACGAGCCCACATTCGGTCTAAGCTACTCAATCCGGCTAAGTAAAGCCGAGATGGTTATTAGTTACCACGCAGACAAAAACACCTAGACAGAGGGAGGGATACAGCTACAGAAACGAATACCTGGATCTTATTTAGTGTGTGAATTTCCCGTGGTTGTTTAATTCGCTCCTCTAGCACCTTAAATCTGAGCTTATCGCCGTGCTACACATTCAGTCGTGGACACTTTGTCAAGAGAGAGGACCAACTCAGCCAATCTCTGCAAACAGTAAATACGAGCTGCACAAGTTCCTTTGTTGGCTACTTTATCTTCTTATTTCACCGGCTGTGCAGAGCTTATCTTCCATTGTAAATTACATGTTAACACCGTTTAAAATCTTGCATTTGCTTATTGATTTTGCTAGCTAGTTGAAGGGCTTTTATCTTGAGCGATGCATGTTTACAGGTTATCCACTTGTCCCACAAAACTTAAAAAGAATCTTCCATTATTTTGGCAGTCGCTGTTATCTGAAGACCGTAGTATTCTTTAAATGTTTAATCTTCAGTGGTACAATGTACTTAATGTTTCTTTTTGTCTTGAAAACTGGTATTTTCAATCATGTTTTCTATTTGAATAAGTCAGTTTTTTTTATTAAATTTGTCTTGTAATCAATCAGAGTCCCCATGTATAAAAGCTAAATTCAGTTTCTTAAATATATTTTTACAAAGAAACTCTCCATTTTGCCACTGACATTTTATGAATTGTTAAACAGAATACTGTTGTTCTTCCCAAGATAAAGAGATTTAGTATACTAAATTATCTTTTCATAAATGTGGAAAATAAACAGAAGGTAACAGCATCAGTTGGGCTTTTGAGTCTACATCTGCCTTCTATCTATTAAATCATCCGAAATACTAATGCACAAATGTCACCTCAGAAAAACTAACATGGTGACTATTTGCATATTGTGTGTTTACATGCATACTGGTTAACAGTCAGAAGGTACAGCAGAAATTCTGCCTATTAATTTTGAAAAAAAAAGAATATTGCAATTTTATTTTTCATTTAAACTCTCTGAACCCTAAACAGACTTGTTTTTTGCTCATTTTCTCATTTCTTGCTGCAGTATAAAGTTCTACACCTTGATGGAAACAGTGCAGCATGGTTACAGGTAGACAGAACATTAATACATGAATCCATAAAACCATAAAAAAATCATTAAAAAAACAAAACAAAAATACAACAGTTGTATTTATTTATTTCACAAACAGTTTCAAACATGGAATCAACGTGTACAATATTTTCAAAATCCCCACAGTTCATAAACCAATATTGGGGAAAGAAAAAAAATGTCAATATTTCATTTGTTTCCTTACTTTTCCTCTGTCTGCTCCATGGAAGCACAACCTGCAGTTCAGGCAAAAATGTCCCGATTTTTATCATGTTGACTGTTGAATGCGACTGAGTCAGTCATGACTTCACAGTCTGCACAATGGCTGCAGAATTTTTACGTTTTTACCAATTTATTCTACTGTAAACACTTTATTTTTGGTGAATTTTTAAATGAGGCATGTAGAATAAAATGATTTGGATCAAATATCATAATTTTAAGCTTAGTTCCGGATTATTCCTGATAGAACTGCACCTCACACATTTTTAGCTCATACAGTCGGAAATGTGAAAATGCAACTGATAAATGCTGTAATATTGTTTTTTTGTTTTGTTTATTTAAATAACATGCCTTTTAAATCCACTGGTGGGTTTTAGGGTTCGGAGGGTTAAACCAACATCAACCAGCTTTCATGACTAATTGACAAATACTGAAATCAACACTGCTGAAAATTCAAATTTTTGCTTTCAGCACTTTTATGTTTGCTTTTATTGCTAAAATAATATGTCAAATATTGGAGAGACACTGGAAATGACCAGATGAAAGGAGCAGTTTAATATTTCATGTAGACACTTTGCCTGCCTCTGCTTTCTACTGTCCACATGAACACAGACTTGGAGAATAGTCACTTTACACTCAGGACATGCACATGTTTTAAACCCGACCCTGTAAATGAGCTGTGTGTATAGTGCAGCATCGCTACTGTACGGCTCTTATTCTCAGAACTGAGTTGGAGAAACTGGGGCACAGCAGGGGGGATAAGTGATACATTAACTGACTGCAGGCATTGTGTCTGTGTGGGTGTGTAAGCAAGACAGAATTTACTGTCTAAATGAAGACAGTTAAAAATAGTCACAGCGAGTGTGTTTATTGTGCTCTTTGCCTTATGTTCTTTGTATGTGTTCATGTGACAAGGATTATTCCCAAGCTGTCATATTTTGACATATTTGAAACCTTATAAATTATTTATTTTTATCCAGAATAGTTTTTTCCCCACTACATTCTGAGCATCACAAGTTATTTTTTTCAGTAGTTTTCTGTATATTTCACGGGATCATCATTTGAGGCTAATTTCACCATAATATCATTGTTCTGCAGATGGATTCAGGCCAGAGATCTGTTTCAAATCTTCCCTAAACCTTTCTAGTCGTCTCACAGGCCATTTTCTGTTCTTTAATGTTTTAAATTACTGTCAGATTTGTGCTTTGATTGCTGTCAGGTCAGTTTCAGCTTATAAACCATTATGATGTAATCATTCTGAAACAGAGAATTTAAGCTGCTTCTCTCCCTCGTCACAATGAAAAACGCATCACTGCCAGAAAATTTCAGTGCCCCAGTTACATTGACACAGCTGCAGAACTATAAATCTGCAGCAGACATCTAATCAATAATCCAGCTTTATGTGTAAACCACAGCATTTAGGCACCAACATAAAACTGAACTGGAGGTTAAAATAACACAATGGCCCCTTTGGTTGGAAATCAATCAGACATGTATTGTTGAGTTTAAGAGAGTTTGATTATGATTAATACTTTGGATCAATATTTTTGTGTTTTTTTAGTTTATTTTCACTACTAAGCCTTAAAACTATTGGTGATTGATTGTTTCTGGGCTCGTATTCATTCATAGTGTCAGAATTTAGCCTCAAATTTATTTATTTTTTCATTTACTTGCAGTGTTTTGATACTAACAGCTTTTTTTCTCCTTGAGGATGTTCAGCATTTTGTTTTTCTCTCTATATTCAGCCCGACATCATTACTCACTGCGCTCTGAAAACAATCAGGACAGCTTCGGACAATGAAGGAAAGAATCACTTAAAGAAAAGCGAAACCTTTCACATACTGAAGAGGGGAAAGTGGCACAAAAGAACAAAAGCAAACACCTCAGGAAAAAAAACACTGAACTGAATATTTATGGGACTGAACAGGAGAAAAGAAAACAAAGAGCATTTTCAGCAGCTTTGACACCTATTCTATTTGTGGTCCTGTTTTCATTTTTCTTCATAATATTTGGTGCAGTCGTCTCTCAATGTGTTGTATATAGATTAGTGTGTTTGCTGAAGGCCTGTTAATTGGCTGTTTGGGGCTAATAAATAGCTGTAATTAACAGGTCTGGGTGAGATAGGGATATAAAATCTGTGGCAAGGCAGCTACAGGAAAACAATGAACCACAATAAGGCAGCTTCACCTGGAACTTCTGTCCATTGGGAAATTCAGATTAAATGAGCAGCAAGATGAGTCTTATTGGGACCAATAAAATGTTCTTTTTGAAGCTGAATTCCATGCATGCTCATTAAAGACACTCCTAATGATAGCACCAATGAGAGGCCTTAAATTTGAAATATTACCTTATCAGATTTATTAGTTGACATTTTTTCCAATAATTCTGAGTTCATTAAAGGTTTCATATTGTGCCACGTTTCAGCAAATTAATGAAAGTCTCAGAATGTGTCTGTTTAACTATAAAATCCCTCGTTTTAGCCCTGATCTAACAGGGCTGTTTCAGTGTTCAGTTGAGCTGCTGCTGGCCACACCCCTTTCAGGAAGAAGACTCTCTCTGCATCTGTGATTAACAACATATGTGCAACTAGGACTTTTAATCTATTTCTTTCTACATGATGATTTTACGTGAAAAATTCACCGAATTCAATGCACACCCAGTCATTGTTTTTCCTTGTGTTTCTGATTAGTTCAAAATCAGTAGCTTCTCTTTGGGAAATGGCTCTGAAGTGACTGCCGGTTAACATGTAGCATTAAAGGGCTACATCAGTTTCAGTCATTATTTTATACTTGATCCATTGTCTGCAAAATATGCTGATGAGGATAGTTTTATTGGGAAAATGAGTGTTAAAAAATGCAGTATGTGTGAGCACAGAAATCAGGAGAGACGCTAAAGAATAGAAACACTTGCCAAGCTTAGGTTGCACTGAAGCATAACAGGTGACACGAAAACACAGTAACACACCCGGTCCTTGTTTAATGGCTTCAAATTGAGCTTGAAGTTTCCACCATCTCCCCCTTAGTGTTGGACTATCCAGATTGCTCAGATGTGTGTGCATACGATCAAAGCTAATGGTAACATTAGCCACAGCGTGCCAACAATAAGGATTTTCTTATTGTTGTCATCAGTAATAAATGTAGTCCACTTCAGTTCTTCAGATGCTGGAGTGCATGAAGGCTCTTGTGTTCACTCTTACAACCAGCAGCAGAACATTTGGTGTGTTTTGCTTCTGACTGAGACATTTTAGAATTAACAGGATTAGCTTTAGAGAGTAAATAAACGTGACGGACTAAGAAGCAGCTGCTTTTTTAGAATAAATCACTTCACAGTAGGGATGATTATGCAAAGCTTGCCTGAGGTAGCTATTGTTTAATGAACTGCTACGTAGCAGCTCAGTACAAACTTATAACGCTGGTAGACTAACTAGCTGTGAGAGGATGTACGAATGGCAGAAGTAGGCATCATCTGATCTTAACAGCTTTTACTTTACTCCTCTCAGTTTATAACAACCATAAAAAAATATTAAAATGGATTTTCACCTTTAACAAGTTGTGTTTTGGTGGAATCCACCTAAAATCAGTCCACCCACATTATTCATGCAAATTTCATCATTAGAAATCATAACATATTCCTTTAAGCAGATCATTTTGTGCAACCTGTCTGTTGCTTTTTGTCTGTTTCTGTTGGTTTTAGCTTGTTTATTTCATTTGGTTTGCTGTAATTGTGTCACAGTTATAGTGTAGAATTGCATCACTGTGCTGCAGTAAAAAGCATAAGCTCTGGCCAACATTTAATGTGTTGAAGATGTGAAGACGCTTGCTGCAGTGACAAACGCTCCGGTGAAAGCAGACAAAGGAAATAGATTTTGTTGTGTGAAGCAGATGCGCCTATCAACCTTCTTCTCTTTTCACCTTGAAGTCTCCACATGTTTGATGTTGGGATGGAAAGATTTTGTCTGCTGTGTCAACTGACTGAAAAGCTTGAGTTGGACTTTCTCTTGCTCTTTCTCGTCTGTCATCTCTGCTAGTTTACCATTTAGTGCGATCTCATCTTTTCCTTGTTCGGCTCATCATCTGTTCTTACTTTCTTCGCCCTTGACTGTGGCTCGTCTGTTGATACGTGAGAGCCCAGACTTGTTGAAGCGAGGTATGGCTGTTTGAAGTTCTGCCAGTTAAAAAGTGGACTTTAAGCCCATTAAAGAGGGGTAAAAAGCACCAGGGATTTTCTCTTTCTTTTGACTGCAGCAGCTGATTTTTTTTTTTTTTTCATTCATGCTTCTATGACATGCCGGCAAAAAAAGCAAATAGAAGGTGAATGGGTGCAGGTGAGGCTCAAACGGTTGTCACACCCACTCATGAGGCACACCCCAGTAAAAGTGCTATTATAATAAGAGTAATTATCTGATCGTAATTCTACTGAAATAAATAACGGCGGTTTGTGTCCTGGACTGATTTCTTTTGATTGTATGCTTTCACCACAAAGCTATAGGAGTGAAAGTGGTGGTGGAGGGTTGAACTCTATAACTGCATAAAATAGATAGAATTCCTTTGTTGTCATTAGCAGCAATCGAGTCAGTGCATTTACACAGACATATTTAAAAGTACAATAAGAAATATGGAAAAGAAGTATGAAAAAAAGTATGCACAATTGTATCTGTGAAAACAGTGGTCTAGCTTATTATTTTAAATAGTTTATTTAGTGTATTTGATATAAAAACAGTAACTGATGTTGCTCTTCTGGATGTTGCACGTTGCTGAACATAAATGAAAAAATAATGGCTTAAAGAAGAGCAAACACGACATACAAGGGGCAGCTGTATGTAAACTTGCAGTTTCGGTGAATAAATGAAGAGGTGCTTAAGGTAATATCAAAAAGATAATTGTTATAAGTTACCACTGTTCATTGTGGGTAATAATTATTGGAAAAACGTTGATCATGACATGTAGAGAACTGATATTCCACTTTTTTTGACACCACATAAACTGAATTAATCAAATTAAAGCATTTTAAAATAAACTTTTCATTTAGAGAAAATGTTAAACCATTTTGTAGGGGATCGACTATATAACTATAATTTCTTCAACATTTTGCTTCCAAAGGTTACGCTGACTACCTAATTAGCATTTAACATACATTTACATAATTTGCATAGATCAGCTATCAGAAGCATCTTTCTTATTTTGCTGCGTTTCTCCGAGTCACATGTATCTGTCTTATTGTTAAAATCAGCGTTTGAAGGAAGAGCTGTACCCTGAGGGCCTGTCAGCCGCCGTGATGACATGAAGCTTCTGTTGAAAGAAAGCAGGAAGATCAAATGCTTTAATGGCCACCTGTGTGTATGAGTCTGTGCATGTGTTCCACTTATTCAGCTCGCTCTCTTATTTGAAGTCTCTTCAAGTGATGGATTGTAGTGTTTTATTTCCATAATGTATTGAACATATAATGTAAGTTCGCCATGCTTCACTTTTCTGGTTACATCAGAAGTAGAAATTTAATTTGGAAGATGGAACATAGATGCGCTACATTTGAACAGTGAAGGTTTATTTTATTTTTCATGCTGCTGAGCAGTGAACTCTGCATTTACATTTGGCATTAGTGCAGCCAATTTTGTAATGCAGATCGAAATGAATATGTATCTGCTTTTACAGGCACAATATTGACATTCTGTCAAGAAATGAATCAATTTTAGCTCCTTTAAAGCTCTTGTAAAGTTTCAGAAATGGAGTAACCAGGTACGTTAACTCAGAGAATTTGCTGATCAGTTCAGATGAAAAAAAAAGACAAACAGATCGTTTTCTAGATTGTCATTTCTGACCTAATTTTACAAAAAAAAGTAGAGACGTGCAGAAAAAGACTGTTTCCTCCTTCCTTTCATCTTGTAATAAATAGACAGTTATAAACAGAGAATATTGAGTCAGATGGAGGCTTTTCCTTTCATCTCTAGAATAGTATCAAACAGTATATTGTGTACATTCAGAGAAGATTAAATTATGTTTTGCTCTAACAGGTTTTCCTAAAGCCACAATCCCGCAGCTTATGGTTGGAACTTATTACGCTCCAGTGACATCTTCTTGACCCTGTATGTGCTGTAGCTGTAACACTGCTGTCTTTATGTTGGTTATTCTCCTGGTATACATACTATTCCTGAATATAATTAGCTTGTATTTACACATACAGTAACTGTATAGCTAAAGATGTGCATTCTCTCTGACTTTCTCTTTTTAATTAGTATTTTTTCAAGAGAAAAAGAAAAAAAAAGATGTAAAGTTGAGGGAGAAAAGTATTTACCTCAATGTGCTTTATTGGTATCAGTATCAAATGTTTCATTCCCATACATTTGGTAGTAGACAGTAGGAAGATCTTGCACCTTCTAATAGATTTTGTAGGCTGTTATCATCCTGTTTAATGGCCCTTGAGGTGTGATTTTGCTCTTACAAGCAGGATCAAAAGTTTGCATTTGGAGATTTGAGGAGATAAATTAGCAGATTTAGTGTTAGACTTTCATGTTCACTCACTGTTTTGGTGTTTACTTGCATTTTTTGTTTGCGTTTTGTTAAGTTTGGCAAAGTTTGTTCACCAAAGCTAAGTTTTTTAGGGTTTTGGGTTAAAATACACCTCATTACTATCGTTTACAGTTGGGTACAGAGCTCCATTTTGTGCATTTCCTGACTCAACCAAGGATTTTTTTTTCCAAATGATGTGAATTTTGTCATCTCACAGGACCTTCGTATGAACATCCATGTGCGGCTTAAAGTACAATAGCGCGCAAACTCTAAGAATATCACAGGAACTGCAGCCTTTGGAATGAATGATGCTTTGTGTTTCCCCTGTTGAATAAGAATCTGTGAAATTCATGTTCTTGAAGAGTAAATCACCTTAATCTTACTACAGAAAGCCTGGGGAGCATGTAAATGTTTAAATTGCCGTATAAAGAAAGGTTTAGTTTGAGGAGAGGAACCCTAAAATACATCGATATTTTACTTTACTTCTCATGAATGCAGGAGAGTCTTCCAAGTGGACTCTTGTGTACTTGAAAAGTAGTAAATTAACAAAAACTATGCATCTGTAGACAAAAATCAAGAATTTGCATACACATATTGACATAAAAATAAGAGGTTTGAGTTAGCAGGGTTACACTATGCTATGATGAGATGATCAGCGTTGATATCAGTCCTTTAATGGGCTGGTAACATCCAAATCAGGTGATACAGACCTGTGTGAGAAGCTCATAGATGGAAGAATAAAAACAAAAACAAGGGCGAGACAGAAATTAGCGGAGGGCCGACCAGTTCCAGTCATCTCCTCATGCAGAAGTGATGTTCAGCCTCGAGCTCCGTCCTTTCCAGGAACTGCAACATAAACAAAATTAAGTCAAAGTGTCCCTGCAGCTCTTTGCATATCTGGAGATGTACGTGCATCCTTTGCTTTATGGGATTTTTCTTCCTGTGTCTTCAGCTTTGTGTGTGCGTCGCCGTGGTGTTTGTGTATCCAACGTGGCTCTGATGGAAATTCATGTCTCTCCGGCTGCATGTGTGTGAGTATTTAGTGCATTCTGACTGCTGTACTCTCAGGCAGTGTGTGTGTGTACAAGTCACTGCAAGGCCACATTATAATTACATTGTTTGGAGAGGATTTTTTCATCAGGACAACACATGTAGTGACAACAAGGCCCCGGGCTAAAGCTGAGCTAAGACAAAACCGGTGCGTTCAAGTCCCCTTTTGGCAGCAGCAGTATAGACTATAGGATAACCCTCTGATAACTGGAACCTTTAACGCTGCTGGCTTCAGCTGTCTGTGAATGCAGGCAAGTATTAAGGACGGAGGCTATTTTTTACTAACTGTCGGGTGAATTGTCTGTTGAGTTTGGCTTTTGTTGCTTGATAGATAATGTAAATTTCCTTTGCTATTCGCAGAGGCAATAACTGAGCTTTGGGGCTTTTATTGACCCCAGTTTGTGCGTTCTGCATAGCATAGCATATAAAACAAGCTTAGTTTGCTGTGAATTCATTGACAGCCAGTGCTTAATGCTTTTATTGATGATGTTTACCTCGATTATTTAATGCGTGATGTATGTAACTGCACCACAGATTTCACAGTTGCTGCTTTATTGGTGAACTGCCATTGAACTTTCAGAAAAACTTTTGTGTTCTGTTTATATATTGTTGATTTACAATATGCTGATTACTTTTTGTAGCTTTTAAGATCTATGTGTGTAATACTTATAGTGCTATATCTGGTCATGCATCTCTATGGCTTACATATTTGTAGTTTATTGCATTCTTATGGTGAAATTGCTGCGGACAAGTGTTTTCTGATTTATTCTGTTTCTTTCAGTTTGGCTTTTTGTGTACATTATGTGATCATCAGTGTTAACAGTTTCTCAATATTCTCTGGAAAATGTGTTTTTTAAAATACCTTCTTACTTTTTGCCTTACGCTAAAATTATGCCTTACAGACTCTACTGGAGAGTCTATATATATATATAGTCTTTATATTCGCATGCTTTTTATTGTTTGGTCCCGGACTTCAGAAAAAGTCAAAAGTCATTCAGCTGCTGTACTGGCTGGCTCAGAAACAACGTGATATGATAGCTTATTTCATGAGTAAATAACACTTTGCAGAGCGTTGCATGAAAAGCCTCGGGCCTTTATTGAGGACACAAGTTGTTTACGTATCTAATGTACCATATATGAAAGAATAACCTCTGCTGGTGAGTATGGATCGAACTGAGAACTATGTGGAGGACTTCTGGAGGACGCAGGCCAGTTTATTAATCTAATGTAGTATGGAGCCATTTTCACTTGCTTTGACCTGCTTATGGCTAAATGCCTGTTGACATTAGAGCAGTGCAGCGTGTTCCCATTAGCAGGATAGTATATGGAGTTAGCAGAACCGCCACAGGATTTTATTGGGCGCATAGGCTTGTTTATGTAACTAGAGTACCACAGGCTAAAATGCCACTTGATGTGTTTTCTAATTTTTTTCCCTCCTCACACATGTGAATAAAAGCAAGGATGGATTTGTTGAGATGGACAAGGTCACAGCCGCCTCTCAGAGCATTAAAAGGTCATTAAAAGGTATGATGTTGTTTCAAACAGAGCAGTGAAAGTCAGTCATGCAGAGTTACTTTTGTGATCAAGATTTTTTTTTTTTTTATTACATCTTGCTATCCACAGCACGACAGTAGCTTTTATTCCAAACAGCATTCCTTGTGTTCTGGAGTGTCTCTGTCACCTTGATGCTGTTGTTAAAAGCCCTTGTTTTATCATTGTACTGAACTATAGCCTGTACTCGTTGTGGGTTTTACTCTCTGCTTTCAGCAGTTTCACAGATAATAGAGTAACTTTTATACATTTATTGAGAATCTTTCTTTTCATTCCTTAAAATTGATGGTCAATGCTAAACAGCTTTTATTAAAGCCAATATTAATGGTCGTTCACCCACTAAGACAACTTAAAATGAAGAATTTAGCCAGAGTCACAGACATTCATCATGAAAACAAAACTTTCTTCATAGAAAATATTTTTGAGAATTGCCGTACCACTTGTACAAGTTACATACCATGCATCCTTACGTATGCAGTTTAACCATGACTGAAAGTAGCTTAATTTATTAGTACATCAAAGAATAGCAAAATGACCTATGTTATGACATGAAAAATAGAAATGGTTTCTAGGCATTTTTCTTTTCCAAAAATGCTCAAATTCATGTGTTCCTGTGTTTGTTCTGCTGCAGAGTGAATTTGTTTTCCTACATCTGTATTTGTGAATTTGGGTTTGTGCTGCGTTAAGAAGTTCCAGCAGCTGCTCTGTGTACAAATTAACAGAGATCTCTTTGCCAAGCACTGAGGTGTGTGTGTGTGTGTGTGTGTGTGTGTGTGTGTGTGTGTGTGTGTGTGTGTGTGTGTTGGTGATGACTATAGAGGGTTTAATTTTGGATGAACATTCAAATCCTACTCAATTCCCAGTCGTGTGGCTTGTCACACACGTGAACACACAGACAAACACGCACAACGCTGGCCATTTGATAGCTCTGCCACTCAGCCATATGCCACCCAAGGGCCTGGCATCTGCTGGAACACAGCAACAAGAGACTCACAGCGAAGTAATCACTTTTTCCTGCATTGCGCACTAATACATTTGCATATGCATTCACACACACACACACACACACACACACACAGAAAAAAAACACAATCTGTGCAGCAGTTCTTCTTTACCTACTATTTGAGCAGCTCATTCACTGGATTTAAACAGTAGATTTAGAAACAAGTCACCAAGACAGCATCTCTGGGCCCATCGTTTGCAACATCAGTTCCTCAAAAATGCATTTTCAGGGAACCAAATTCATGGCAGAAGTCATGCATATAAAGCTAAACATGCAGAGTCACATTTATAACTGTACACACAAAGACACTGGCTGGTTTCATGCATATTCAATTTATTCTAAAGCATCTAAGATTGGTCCCTCATTTGCATTTGTGCCATTAGCCCACAGTCAGAACTGGCTCAGCTTTGTATCTACACACCATTTGCACTTACATGTGTGAAATTATATCCTGTATCTCTGCTGGAAAATTCAGATTTATTCGTTTACTGCCTTTTTCATAAATACTATAATATTGATTATTATATGCCATTTTCAGTACTTTCTGCTGCTGTTAGATGACAGGTCTCAAATACTTGAGCTGTAATAATAAAAAGACACATTGCAACAGGCTTGATATGTTTGTCTGAAGTGGTTTAATAGGTGCAGTAAGCAGCAGAGCATGTTTATTTTATCGACCTTGCATAAAGCTGAGGGATCAAGCTTTTTGTCTGTCTGTTGGTCTGAATGGCACAGCTGTGAGCGAGCAGACTAGCCTCTTAAAGCTCTGTCTGATTGCTACTTGCTCCCTTTGATTAATGCTCATTACGTCTTAGTGTGTGTGTGCGTGCGTGCATGTGTGTGTGTGTGCTCGGTATCAACCTGACTCCCTCTGCCATAAATCAATCAACACCATTGAAGTGCTAATATTCCCCCCTTTGTGAGCCATTTTACGTATTCAAGCCCCATCTCTCTGAAGCCAGACTGACTTTTACTGATGAGGACTTTCACTCGTCTGTTCTGATTACTTTTGCCATTAGTTGATTAATTGATTAGATAATCAACTGAAAAAGAAATAACTCTTTCGATAATCAGATACTCTTTTTTTCCCACTTATGAGAATCTTATGCTTTTCTTTGGCCAGCGTTTCCATATAATTGTTGCTAAAACTTGCTGAAAGTATAAAAAAGAAAATGAGACTTTGGCCTGTTTCCTTTTACAGCTGTGAAGCAAATGTACTTGGCTGTTTTATGTCATCTGAAGATGGTGATAAAAACTGTGTTCCACATTACTGTGATCACCGAAGTAGAAGAAGCTTGAAGCAAAGCAAGTTTGATAACTGCTACAAAGCTTTTAAAGATGATGTACAGGAGTGAAAATGGAGAAATATCTTCACGGATTGTTTTTAGTCGCTAAAACTGTGTGTGTTCTTTAAATGTTAGCTGATGTTAGACATGTTTTTAATGCTGTCCAGAGGCAAAGACAATAAAAAGAAATGTCAATTGTTTTTGTATACTTATA
Source organism: Amphiprion ocellaris (assembly GCF_022539595.1). Lineage (NCBI taxonomy): Eukaryota > Metazoa > Chordata > Actinopteri > Pomacentridae > Amphiprion > Amphiprion ocellaris. The sequence goes on from NC_072774.1 coordinate 24,470,850, forward strand.
CTACACATTTTACATTGTCTGAATTGGTGTGCTGTCTTGGCCAGGTCTCCCTCGGAAAAGAGATTTTTAATCTCAAGGGACTTCCTGATAAAATAAAGGTTAAATAAAATAGAATAAAAAGGAAGCTAAATCTTCACTCGAGGATAAGGGTGTATCACTCCGCAAAGGTACAGTTCAGTATGTATATCAGTTTTAAGCTTATGGTTTATACATTTTTGGTCCAGCGGAAAGAAAACATACATAAGAATTACATTAACTGAGTCTTTTTTTTCTTTTTTTCTTGACGCAAACATTGGTTTACCGCCTGTGTCTTTCTTAAAAATGTCTTAATACAGTTGCAACTGGCTGCAACCTGCTAATAAAAAACTAAAATTTTCAACAGTAAAACTCCCCGTGCTTTAACTGCACTTGTGTTTGCCAGCAGTTGTATCAGACGTTGTGGAAATCCGCAGCTTGTATCCAAATGTGGATAAGAGAGAACTTTAGATCACACTTTGTTTGGTTTTGCATCTATCGTATGGATTTACTAGGAGAAAAGGAAGCAGCATCAGTGTTCACAATTTGTGTCGTTCTATGTGTGCTAAATATAAATGCAACTGTAAGGCTGTCTGCTTGATGATTTTAAAGAAAAGGTCATTTTACACACAAATGTCCAGTGTGAGCATTTTAAAAATGAATTTAATTAAGTTAGAATCTGCCAAGCGGCTCTGTGTGTCACTGTTGGCTTTTCCCGATCCTTATAGCCTCTCGCTGTATTTCTTTCTATGTGAATTAGAGCAAACGGAGGCGTGATATCTTACTTTGTTTTCTACATCTATCCACATTTATTTGTCGTCTCACTGACAGGTCTATACATTAATGTGAAAGCCTACACATCCTGCTCTAGTCGGCACATTATCCATACGTTCTGTGGGTTTGTCGGCTCTCATTGAGCCTGTGACCACCAAACTGCTCTCAACCAGGAAGAGGGAAATTATGTAATGTTGAGGATTAATCTGTATGTGATAGGAATCTGTTTGCCACCAGCTGAGCACCTTCCCTTTGAAGTGTCAGTTTCCAATCTGCACATTTGCTGCACATCTAGCTTATTTTGTTCATGCATGTTTTCCTGCCATCCGCTCACATTTTCTCATCTCGATGACGCAGAAATAGATTCATTCAGCTGCCTTCACATCCTGCATTACTCACATAACGTCCGTACATCAGTGCCAGTTTGTCAACTCTTTCTGACCCCGTGGCCAGTAACCAGCAAAACTGCATTCATCTGCTGCTGAGCTGTCCACTCACTTCATGTCACTGACGCAAACACATTAGCGACATTTTACGTTTATTCTGAGAATGTACTATTTTTCTTTAAAGATCATCCTCAATCTATGTGGCATTTATGGTTCAAATATAGATTCAGCTTTGACATGAACCTACTTAAGCGTTGCAGTATCTATTCTGTTGCCACTTGCATGCTTTAATGACTTTGATTCCCCAGCAAATGCAGGCTTCAACGTGTTTACATTAGCGATACAGTGTGTTGTGCATCTGCAGAGGAATTATATATTTGCGTGTACAGAGTTCATGATGTCTTGTTAAGAAATGCTTGAAAACTCTACAGGTTTAATGATAGTTTCTTTACATATTATAATGACTGGCAGCATCAGGAAGCAATGCTTGAAAAATTTAAGGAATCTGTGCATTTTAAGCCACCAGAACCAGTGACAGGGATGTTGTTTCTAGCAGAAGAAATGAGAAGAAAGAAAACTGTCAGAAAGGAAACTGCAGCACATTTAGTGTCTAAGAAATGGAGGGAATACGGTGCTAGCTCGGAGGGATCACGAGAAGTGGGTTAAAAAATAAAAAAAGTTGATTGAAGCAGCTTATTTAGCAGTGAATTTAGTATGCATTCTACCTCAAGCTATATTCTATAGGGAGCTCAATTCTGAGGGCTTCACTCTTCTGCTGCTTTGTGACACACTTCTTCTTCAGGAAGTTAACATTTCATTGTCATCCCCTTCTTCCAGATCATGTCCTGTCAACATTTTCTTATTCTGTCTCGCAAACGTCATTCCTTACAGCAGCACCAGTGTGAATTCCTACTTTTCTGACTGCATTTTTCATTCATTGCATTTCATTTGCCTTAAATGAAATTCTGTTGCAAAAAGAAATACTGAATCTGTGCAGTAAATCATCTCACTGGATTGTTTTGAAAAGAATTTGCAGTCAGAATTAAACCCTATCTTCCCAAAATTCCATTCCTGCACAACTAAACTTATATTTTGAAAGAAACTGTTTTTTTAATGTATTTTCTCACCAGAGGTTTTGACTGTGTTGTAGTAGCATTAGCTTCCAGTTTTAAGGACATTTTGACTATAAAAACATGATAAAAAGCATCTGTAGGCAAGTCTGAGAACCACAATTATTTGGTTAAGTTTCATAAAATAGAGCAGTTTAGTAAAAATCTGACTCTTTCACAGAATGTTTGAATCTTCTCAATAATTTTTGGGGTTAGCAAGATGATATGTCTCGAACAAACCTAAAGAGAAGCAGTAAAGCAGAAAGCAATAAAATAAATGGCAAAGATATTTTATTTACAATGTATTTGTGATACTTCACAAACGAACACAATGCAGCAATAAATGTGAGATCAGACTACACAAAAGAATCTCAGAAATAAGAATTAATTTTTTAAAAATGTAATAATTCAATAAGAAAGATACTTATTAAAAGGTTAAAAAATGAAGAAAGATACGTATTAAAAGAGCTTTTTCAGACATACTTGAAGCAGTTCTTTTCACAACATTATAAATGATGACCTTGACTGACGTTTGTTTTTGTGTACTTGAATGCAGCTAGCAACCTACTCCACAACAACCTGAATCCTCCTGGATCACTCAGTCATCACTGTCTAATGAATAAAATGTACAAAAACTAAAATGGAAATGTTACAATAAGGCTGCAAGAAGAAATCACATGCATGAACCAACAGAACCTTAGCTCCTCCCGTTCTTCTCTCTCGGTTCTTCCTTTGTTTCCTCGTCCTTGGGTACCTGAGTGGGATGTACAGAGAAACAAACAGCAGGATACTTGACAGTCCATCATTGTACCACTTCAGAATGTACCGTCAGTGGGTCACAAAAGAGGACACGAACACACTGAACCAAGGAAATAAAGACTGAACCATCAGACCTCGAGGAGAATCGAGTGTCCGAGAGACAACACAACGCACAAGAGCAAAAAACAGTGAGAAGCACATTGTCATCATGCACAAAACCCAGTATGTTCTATACAATGAGAGGTCTGGTTCCTTCATTTGTTATTTCTTGTCCAGCTGAAGATGCAAGCCTCTTTGGCTACTGTGGAACCTGTGTACACTTTTAAAATGTTTTTTATACATGTACAGTCAGTTTTTTCTTTTCACTGGATACACTCCATTCAAACTGCCTTTCAGAATAACGCAGTCCAGTTTAAAACACCACAAGCTACAACCGACAAGCAACCAGGAAGTTGAATTAACACCACTAAAAACAGAACATTAATTCATTAATAATAATTTAAGGTTACTCAACTTTTGCTTTAGGCTTATTTTAGGTTATTTTCTGTCCATGAAATTCTTACTTTCTACCGTGCTACCAAAACAGCACACTACGTACAAAATTACTTTGTTTATAAGATCAACAACCTGATAAAACATTGGAATTGTCAAATGTTCTGACATTTCTTGAAATCGTCATGTGTGACATTTGGGTCCATCATATTCAATCAAATCACATTATTGTACATGTCGCTTTTAAAAATTTATCAAAAATAAAATATTCCCTCCAAAGAAATTCTGTGAAAAACAAAAAAATTCTGCACTGATCAGCAAAGTCTAGAAGCTCTGTGTGTCTCAGCTGCAACAAACATGGTAAACGGAGGAGCAAGTTGTTACAAAGTTGTTGTAAGATACATGTAGCCTGGTGAGACTTCTTTCTACAGCTGATGTGCAGAGTAGTGGGAAAAATGCTAATTTCTAGAGGTTGCACAAATCTAAGTCGTAACATATCTGTAGTATGTAGATCCACCGACTCTGATTCCTTTTTAGTTATGATTTATGGCATTATAGCTCTGTTAATCTGCACAAAAAAACAGTTCTTTCTATTTCTAGTCATGGTTGTGTGGTTTCCATAGAGGTGCAGGAGTTTATATTGGAGTGAAAAATGAACCACAGTGAGTAAAAACACCCAGAAACTGCACCAACAAGTGAACACATGAATTGTGGCAGAAGTAGTTATGCCTTTGTTTCCCTTCATACCATGTCTTTTGGATATCTCCCGACTTTTACATCTCTGGGTCTTTCTAATTTCCGATCAGCATTAATATTTTCATTTGCACTGTTGCTGAAAATATGGAAGAAAGAAAAAGAAAGCTGGAGATGGAACATGCATCATCAAAGGTCATGATCCAGCTTTTAACCCAATCAAGCATTAGGAGCATGATCCTCGCCTCGTCCCACGGAGCCACCAGTATGGCCTCGTAGCTCATGTTTTTTTCTCCCTTATCACAACACATACTTTCTCTCATTCTAATATGATGACTGGAGGGCTAGCCTTGAACAGCAATCAGACGCGCTCGCCAGATAGGCCTCCCTATGCATGTATGATTTGTTGTGTCTTCGGGTCTGGCCTCTAGTGATAATCATAATCATACTGCTATTGCCGAGGCATTAGTTTTAGCCGCAATTATAGATTAATGTGGATGTATAGATGTTTGCATTATATGTGCGCTCTCTCTCCATTACGTGTACACATGCGCACATGAATTACACACGCCAAGGCCTCGAGGCCCACAGGGACGTAACAGACAATCAGCCTGACAATCACAGCTGAGCTCTGATTGATGCTGCACTTGCAAACACACACAATTTCAGACACGAACACGCTGTAACGCCAAGCGCTCGGTCCCCACACACACACACACATAGGCATGCACACACACACACACACACACACACACACTCTCATATATACTGAATGAATAAATAAAGGAGTGAAGGAAGCTTCTGCCGCACAACTGTCAGTTGTTGCAGAAGAAAGGAGAATTGGTTTGGGTCAAAGGCCGTTCATTGTACATCTGCGTGTGACAAAAGGTGGAAAAAACGTATAAGCCGTTGTCGTGTTGTTTATTTCTTTGCCGTTAAATTCACACAGTAAATATAACAGAATTAGGATTTCATCCAGGTAATATTTCTATATATTATAGCAATTGATGCAAGAAAACTTGAAAGAAATGTTAAAACCAAAACCCATCCAAGTGTTCCTCTACATATTTATCTTATTTATGATGCTTTCTAATCTTTACTCGAAGGCATCCTCCCCGTACTTTATGACCGAGCGTGTGTGTTTTCCAATGTTTGTGGGTTTCTGCGATGCCGTGCCTTTTAGTAACTGATGTTTCCGAGGTTTTCATTCTTTGTTTTCTGCCACGTCTCTGTTTTGATGTGATTCATTGCAGCATCTGAGACACTAAACAGCCAGTAGCTACTGTCACAGGCCTGAGTGTGTGTGTTGTGTGTCAGGGAGACATCTATCTGTCTCTGGACTGACAAACTGGATCTGTCACACTGCTGCCAGTCCTCTGTCTTTTCTGCTGGGTGGATAAAACTGATGAGGCAATCAAGTTGTGTATATGTGTGGGATTTAGCAGTTTTTTTTCCTGTGTCCGTGCCAGCACATGGTATGTTTTGTGTAGATGCAGCATGTATGTCAGAGTACTTTCGTTTACCATCATAATCTTCAAACTCCTGTTGCAAAATAAGGATATGCATAAATCCGCTTAGTATGATAACTCAACATTATGTGCTAGAAACTGTTTCACTCTGTGTTCCTTTTACTTTCTCACTTTTTATACTCCTTGCTGAAGCTGTCATATATCCACCATCTTAAATATATATGCAGTACATCGACGATGGTACCTTGTTTATTGGTTTAGTGCTGTACTGCAGCATGTTGGATCTAAATTAACATGATCTGTGTGAGTGTTAAGCACTGTTCTGTCAACTTTTTGACTCGACAGATTCACTGTCCATATTCTGTGCAATCCTGTGTTTTGGTGCCATCGTTACTGTGTCTAATCTTAATTGGGGCTGGACCCGAATACCCGAATATTCAGTCGTTACGGTGGTATCCGAATATTTATTTGTGATCTGATCCGGATGCTCGTCAGTAATTGGGACCGAATATCCAGAGCACAGAAATTGCTATTCGGGCCAGAGCTAATCTTAATTAGGATGTTAAATATCTTAGACAGTAATGTTTTATGAGAATCGAAAGTCACCAGGCTAGCAGCTGGAGACGGTATAATGGATTATGTAATTTTTTTTGTTTTGTTTTTTTAAAAGGAAAAGCTTGGTTTCATGATTTCAATTCTTCATTTTTGGGCAACATATCCAACATAAGGTTTATTGGAAATGATCTATCTAGCCAAATTTCCAAGGTATTATGATGGTGAACAGTATTAATAAGATAATATTTGTAATATCAATTGCAAATGCTCTTATGTAATGTATGCATTTTGTGTTTTTGGAGTTTATAACAAATTTTAAATTCAACAAAGACATCAGAGGCTCAAATTACAGTTCTGACTCATTGTTGAGTTGGAAATTAAAGATTATTTGTGTACAGAGTAAAGAGTGGGTTTAGTATTGACCCTTTAGAGACTTTTATCAGCCATCTGGGGACTTAATTTAAACCCATTCTCTCTCTCTATCAGCGAGATAACATCTGAACCTATTATAAATAAGAAAACCTATAGAAAGCATATCATTTAACATACTAATGTGATCAGCAATATCACAAAATTGTGTGTAGATCTATAAAGAGGGTTTTATTTCGAGGGTTTACAGTGGAATCCCCAGGAGCAGCTGCTGTGCTGCGACTGAAGTCAAGCATTTGGGAGTTGCTCAGTTGTTCTGTAATTGTGGACAGACATAACTGGTGTAACATAAATAGTATGGCTGGAAAATGTTCTCTGAAGTTGTTGACTTATACATTTGTTAGTATTTATTTCAGAGCTGATTGCTAAATTTTTGTCACTCCAAACTTCAAATGCAAACAAATACCCTGCAGTGGGTTCACATACAGAAGAATAACTTTGATCAGTGAATTGCACTTTGGAAGAAAATGCTTGTCATTGTCTTTTCGATTTAGAAATACTGTGAGAATGTTTTAGAATAGGTTTTTCAGGGCTGTAACAGAATAACAAACCTGCCCATTGCTGCTGCAGTGCGTCATATGCTAACCTTCGTATGTTTTCCATTCTTTATTCCACTCTCTCTGAACATTCTTGGAAGTCCTCGTTTGGCCGACGAGGTTTCATGACCTCAGGTTTCATGAAACCCAAGCACGGAGCTTTATTTAATTTGAGGATAAAGTTGTTCATTCTTGGAAAGTCTGTCTTGTACAGGCTTGGCTGGTGTTTCAGAGCTCTTGTAAGGAAAAGTTCATGTTTTTCTTCATTTTCCTCAATTCCCATTCTGCTACCGAGGTCCTGGAGGGGTTTGTAGTTTTGATGCAGGTGCGCAGCTTTCTGTTCAGGCAGAAACCTCTCACACTTCCACAGCTCTGTTCAGAGAGGAGGCGGGGGAGCTGCAAGAGCCAAACACACATTAGAGGCCTGGTTTAAAGCCTCAAGGCACACACACACACACACACACACACACACACTCTCTCTCTCTCTGTTTAGCAAAATGCGTAGTGCAGTTTTGGAGCTTGGTTTTCATGTGTGTCTGTGTTTATATGCGTGTGTGTGAGACAAATCTGGATAGTTACGTATGTATGAGTGTCTTTTAGGATGCTAATAGTTTTAATCACCTTCCTTCCTCTTGGATTTGCAGCGTCTCTATATGTCTCTGCTGTGGCCGTGTAGGTTACATGGCTGTAATAACCAGAGTAGAAGAAGCAGAAAACAAAACCAATGATTTAACAACAGCTGAAAAAGACTCAATAAAAAGAAGAAAGGAATGCAGTGTTGATCATCTGCAATATAAACAAATAGAGATAAATCTTCAGGACTAATTTTCAAATGGGAAATTTGTAATTTTAACTTTCATTTTTGCTGGTATTAAACGTGTTTCATCAGCAGAATCAAAATAAGGTGTTCCAAATGTGCACATTAACTGTTTTCGAAACTCTTTTTTTTTGTAATTTTACCAGTTGAATTAATATTTCATTGTGCAATACTTGAAACTGCACATAGAAGTACATTCCTGTCTCTCTCAGGCACATGAATAGTTACACATTGATGTGATGACACTAACTGACTTAAAGCATTCCAAGCCTGTTACTATTACATCTGAATGCCTGACATCAAACCTAACCTTTACCTTGATCTAAACCTAATAACTTTAAAACCAAGTTCAGCCTCAAACAGACTCAGAAGTTGTGAGTTCTGAATATATTTCTTTTAATTTAATACTGGCCAAAGCATAGACAGAAAAGACCCACCGAAGATAAGACTGACTTACAGCCAAGGCAAGTATTTTACAAAGATGATCGGTTCTTTGCCTCACGGTGAAGTATAATAACACAATACAAAAGATATTTCAAGTCTCTACTCACCAAAATGTTGAAATCCTTGAAAGAAACTGACTGGTGCTGATGCATGTAGAATATTGTGCAGGCCTTTGCCTTTGAAGGACTTTACAAGGAGTTTCTTTTTCTGTTAGGCAATTTGATATATTTTTAATATATTGTTAGTTACACTCTCACAAATACAAAATGCTGCAATAGTTTTGATCAAGTGTTTTTCCCACTAATATACATACACATTTGCAGATGCACTATATATATATATATATATATATATATATATATATATATATATATATATATATATATATATATATATATATATATATATATATATATATATATATATACATATATTTGCACATGTACATTAATGCACACACTTGCATTTACTTTCAGGTAGGTGCAGAGATTCTAGCTGGATTAAGATGAACACCAGGCTATATTTCTTCTTTCTTGTTCTGTCTCAACAAGTTTACACACACACACACACACACACATATTCAACACTATCTGATTCTTGGATAAAATCTGCCTTTCACTGAGTACATCACGACTCCACAGTCCGCTTGTCTATCTGATAGTACAGTGTGCGTCTAGGTGGGGTCAAAAACATTCTTTATTCATTGTTTACTTTATATAACGACTAAAATTTCAAATCCATTGTGTCTCAAAGTGTAGTTCCTTCTGCAGAGGTCAATGCCAATAATTGCAGTGTTTCCTCTGCTTTGTGCTCTTGAATTCACTCTTGTGTAATCAACATTCAAAGCACTTAAGATTAAACAGATGCCAGGATTTGTTCTGAATCATAGCCGTTTTCCTTTTATAAGAATTGGACAGCAATAATTCAAACATCACAATTAATTTGACACAACAGACTATCAGAGCCAGACTGCAAACTGAGCTGGTGGCTGTGCATGAAAGTACTTATTTCTTCTCGTATATTAGAATGCGGCCTTGATAAAGGCTCAGAGTGTTGGGTGGACAGCAGATGAATGTATTGTTACAGACAGACAAGTAGAGTGCATGAACAAACAGATGAGGAGTTAGTTTACTGAAAAAAAAATCTGTGTCCTTAGTTTTTAAAGGCAGGACCTGTTGTGTTTGTGTGGACATGAAGTCATTGAGTTCTTTGCAAAGGCTTAGTTGAGGACAAAGTCTTGAAAACTTCTCAAAGGCATGAGAAATGCAAGTCGATACACTCTGTGTATAGACTTTATGAACTTGTTCCTTCAAAAAATTTTCATTTGTTTCCCTCTCGTCTTTTTCATTTCTTTTAACCTTAACTGTATTGTCCCTTTTGTCATCCATATGTGCCTCCCTTTGTCTTCTTCTTCTCTTACTGTCAGTGCATTTCTCTGTCTCAAGTATTTATGTTCCAGCCTTGTTTTGAACCAGTTCATTTGTATGACTTTGATCTGTGTTGATTTTACATTTGTCCCTGCAAACATTTAACCAAAGCCATCCATAATCCCTTCAGTTTTCATGGCCAACACTGTAAAGTTTGAGCCCCATTTACTTTGAATTTGACTTTGTGGGTAAAACAAAATACACAAACCAACAGGGGTGTTTTTTTCTTTCTTCATCTTTCAAGAAGCTTATTCAAAGAGAACCTCCAAAAGATCAGAGCATCTTTCTGTTGCCCTGTTAAATCGCTCCCCACAGCGATTGTTTAGCAGGCAACAAAACAAAATCTCTTTCTACAAGTGGCTTCAGACAGCTGTGTGTGTGCTGGTTTGTGCAACATTTGATTTGTGTGAGTGTGTGCGTGCTGGCGATAATTTGGCGAGGTTTGTGAGCAAGACAGCACATCGTATTCCTGCATTCCCTCTGTGTTTGTGTACGAGTGCAAAAAAGTAAAGTGTGTGTATAGGAACCATAGGGGATGATAAGGAGACAGAGAGATTGATGGAGAAGTTAAAACAAGTGGGTCAGAGTTAGAGGGAGGGATTTATAAATTTACAATGAGCAGGAGAAGTTCAGCTTTGTGTTGCATGAGGTTGCTGTGCAGTGGGCTCAGAATTCAGGGTTTAGTGATTCAATTGACCGTTTACTGGAAATTCAAATTTAGCACTTCTTCAAGATCCATAGTTGGGGCATTTATCATCTGTGTAATTAAGTACGAACCGACTAGTTGTAACTTGTTGTTTCTAGTTATGATGCAGAGTCTTTCATCCCGAGGTGTTGATACCTTTAATGCAACATCTGAGAAAACCAAAAGCAAATGAGAGCTGAGGCTAACCTCTAAATTATTCATGTCATGCCACATTTTGATTTGTGGTGAATTTTTATTCAACCAGTAGGTTTCTTCTCTTCTAGTAAAACACTGTGCTACAGATGTCAGTGATAAATTTGAGTGGGATTTTGTTCCATTCCTCTTTTGCAACAATCTCCAGCCCTTTGAGTTTTGAAGGCTTCTTTGGATTAAGTCTTCTCAGTGGGAATTAAAATTGTTGATATTGTCTTGTTTAAACTATTTCTTGACTACTTTGGCTGTGTGTTTCTACAGCCAGTAGGTTTTTCTGCAGGCTGCCTGATGTTTTTTTTCTCATGATGCTGTTTTACCTTGACATGTTTGTCTGGCCCACTGGCTCAGAAACACTGTTGAAGTGTTACATTCTAACAACCATACTTAACGGTGGTGGTGGTGTCTTTGTATCCAATGCTTCTTCTCTCTTTTGCCAAAACAAATGTTACGTCCTTGTGTCTAAATAACTCCATTTTCATTTCATCCGGCCACAGTACTGATGACCAAGAGCTTTCGTCTTTGTCCAGATGAGCTTTCACAAAGACTAAGTGAGCCTTTGTGTGCCTGTGGTAAAGTGGTTAGCATCCGTGGAGACCAGCTTTGTGTATCGTCCACTAGAGTATCTGCTTTGAGACAATGGTACCAGAATTACTGAGATGCGACTTGATGAATTTCCTTGATTTCTCTTTTGTCCCTTGAATTACCATTCACCTTTGGCTTCCTACCATGACCTTTTGAGGTTTTTCAAAAGTGGAGCTCCTTTTCCTTTTTGATTATGTTTCGCACTGTGGACCCTGACACTTAAAAACACTTGGATGCGACCTTCAGAGGTTTTCCCTGTCTTGTGACCGGCCACACTGCACTACTTTTTCTCAGTGCTCAGCTCACTTAGCCCGTTGGTTTGTAGCAGTTGACAAGTGACTGATTAGAGGACTACTGCATCAGCTTTTCTAAATGCATAGTGTATTAGAATACTGAAGAAAATGATAGAAATTACCAGGACCACATGTCATGGAAGAGAAGCTTGTACTCTTTTAAAAAATTATGATGATTTCAAGGGATATGAATCCATTGTTGTTAAATTATTGCCTTTGGTGGGTTCAAATGGATACATGTAATTCTGTATGTTAACTAATGTTACATCCTTGTGTAAAATATGTCACTCTTAACTTATAATTTAACATCAGCATGAAGGGAAAGTGCTTGTAATGCAGTGCATCTTCACAATAGGTTAAAATCTAATTTTGCATGCCGTCATCTTGGGTACATGCTGTGTGTTAAGTGGATTTAAATGTCGTTGCCCTTGTACTGACACCACAGTTGTACTAGAAGGCATTAAAAGTAAATATGGCTTTTCTGTCAATGATGGACTCTACTATCTTTCTTATTCAGTATTGTCACAGTGGCACGACGACATGTGTTGTCTGCTTTTCACTCTGTTTGGAACCATAATCCATTTGCATGCTAAAAAGGCCACAGATGCAGCAAAGTAGTTTGGATGGTGTTTGGATGAATTGCTCCTTTATTTGTGTTGCAGATGAAAATGCTGATTACAATTCAAAGCCACAGTTCTCTCATCATCCTTGTTATGATGTGGATTAATTATCAATTAAACTCACGATCCCACAAATCTGTAGTGGATCTGCTGCGTATCCTGGGATGCTATTCTCTGGATGGGGAAGTAAATAAACGCCTCGCTGTGCAAAGACATACATGCCTCGTTTGGTATGCTGTGACGTTTTCCAACAGATGGAGTAAATACAAATCTAAATGCAGACTCTCACACATGCAGATATGCAAGGAAAGATAGGCAGCCACACAAACCAAAACCAATAAATATAGCACCTATTAAAAAGTATTCACTCGCCTTTGAAATTTTCCCCTTTTATTGTTTTTCTACATTGAATCATGGTCAATGTAGTTTGACTTTTTTACAAAAAAAGACTGTTTCATGTCAAAGTGAAAACTGATTTCATTTTACAGACTAATTTGAAATAATTAAAAATATAAAATGTAAAATAACTGATTTCACACATATTTACTCCCTTTAAGTCAGGATATAGTAGATGCACATTTGGCCTGAATTACACATTGATCCTGTGTGGGTAGGTCTCAGTCTGCCTTGCACAT